>NW_019272117.1:11605-28848 GCF_002738345.1 Cucurbita maxima | reverse complement strand
CCTAACAAGCGGCGAAAACCTCTCTCTAATAGGTGCATTTTAAAACTGTGAGGTTGAAGACAATACCTAATGGGAAAAAATGGACAATGTCTACTAACAGTGCGCTTGGACTTTTACGAATGATATTCGAGCAAGTCACCAGCAATGCGCGAGTGAGAACGCTTGGCCCTAAAAAAGGGTGGATTTTGAGATCCCACATCGATTGGAGAGGTGAAGAAACATTTCACGCTTGGCCCTAAAAAAGGGTGGATTTTGAGATCCCACATCGATTGGAGAGGTGAAGAAACATTTCTTACAAGGGTCTGAAAACCTCTCCTTAAAGATGCAGTTTAAAACCATGAGAGTGACCGCGATACGTGAAGAATGAAAAGCAGACAATATCAACTAATAGTTGTCTTGGATAATAACAAATGAGTGGCTGGAATGACTCAGTTGGTTAGAGAGTGTGACCCTTGATTATAACAAAAATCATGTTTTGACAATTTTAAAAAGTATTATAGTGTGGCACGGAGTCAACTAACTATATCTATATCCAAGACCCAAAACCCATCATCACTCACAACAATAGTTGATTGTATCTACTTTGGCTCGCATTTTGCCTCACAATAACAATTGATGTTAGAAGTGGGATTTGAGAACCCACACCCTCTTACGATGACCAAAACTTGAGTCTGGCGCCTTAGACCACTCGGCCATCCTAACTGCTAATGATCTATTCTAAGATTGGTTTGAGAGGGAAGATTAGCATACCGTATATGAGTGAAAATGTCTCCATAGTAGATGCGTTTTAAAATTGTGAGGTTGACAATGATACGTCACAGATTAGAATAGATAATATCTACTAACTGTTTGAGAGATGAACGAAACAATCCTAACAAGTGGCGAATGGTTTGAGAGGGGAGTTTAGCATACCGTATATGAGTGAAAATGTCTCCAGAGTAGACGCGTTTTAAAATTGTGAGGCTGACAATGATACGTCATAGATTAGAATAGATAATATCTACTAACTGTTTGAGAGATGAACGAAAGAATCCTAACAAGCGGCGAAAACCTTTCTCTAATAGGCGCATTTAAAACTGTGAGGCTGATGACAATACCTAATGGGATAAAATGGACAATGTCTGCTAGCAATGCGCTAGGACTTTTACGAATGATATCCGAGCTAGTCACTGGCGATGCGAGAGTGAGGACGCTTGACCCTCAAAAGGGGTGGATTGTGAGATCCCATGTCGATTGAAGAGGTGAAGAAACAGTTCTTACACCTCTCCTTACATGATGCAGTTTAAAACGGTGGATTGTGAGATCCCATGTCGATTGGAGAGGTGAAGAAACAGTTCCTACAAGGGTTTGAAAATCTCTCCTTACATGATGCAGTTTAAAACCATGAGGGTGACTAAAGAACATTAGCAAATAATACCCTAAACTCGTACTGGCACAGAGTCAACTAACTATATCTATTATCCATGTTGCGCTTTCGACCCAAAACCCATCACATCCACTCCCAACAATAGTTGATTGTATCCACTTTGGCTCACATTTTGCCTCACAATAACAATTGATGTTAGAAGTGGGATTTGAACCCACGCACTTTTTTGAGGACCAAAACTTGAGTCTAGCGCCTTAGACCACTCAGTCATCCTAACTCCTAATGATGTATTCTTGAATTGGTTTGAGAGGGGAGTTTAGCATTCCGTATATGAGTGTGAAAATGTCTCCATAGTAGACGCGTTTTAAAACTGTGAGGCTGACAACGATACATCACAGATTCGAATAGATAATATCTACTAACTGTTTGAGAGACGAACAAAACAATCCTAACAAGCGGCGAAAACCTCTCTTTAATAGGCGCGTTTTAAAACTGCGAGGCTGACGACAATACCTAATGGGATAAAATGGACAATGTCTGATAGCAATGCGCTAGGACTTTTACGAATGATATCCGAGCTAGTCACCGGCGATGTGTGAGTTAGGACGCTTGACCCTCAAAAGGGGTGGATTGTGAGATCCCATGTCGATTGGAGAGGTGAAGAAACATTTCTTACAAGGGTTTGAAAACCTCTCCTTACAAGATGCAGTTTAAAACCATGAGGGTGACTGTGATACGAAAAGAACAATAGCAGATAATATCAACTAATGGTGGTCTTGGGTAATAACATATGAGTGGCTAGAATGGCCTAGTTTGTTAGAGCGTGTGGCCCTTAATTATAAGTGAGAGGTTCAAGCTCACTTTCTTGCAATTCAAATGAAGCATACCATAATTATAATGGATTTTGGTGCTTCTCTCTAGTAAATATTTTCAATAAACTTCGGTTTGTGACGTGGCGTGTAAGATAACTAAACTCGTACTTATATGTTCTCAAAAACAATGTTTAAAAGCATTATAGCGTGGCACGGAGTCAACTAACTATATCTAATATCCAAGCTACTTTCGACCCAAAACCCATCATATCACTCTCAACAACAATAGTTGATTGTATCCACTTTGGCTCACATTTGGCCTCACAATAAAAATTGATGTTAGAAGTGGGATTTGAACCCACGCCCTCTTACGAGGACCAGAACTTGAGTCTGGCGCCTTAGACCACTCGGCCATCCTAACTACTAATGATGTATTCTTGGTTTGGTTTGAGAGGGGAGTTTAGCATTCCGTATATGAGTGTGAAAATGTCTCCATAGTAGACGCGTTTTAAAACTGTGAGACTGACAACGATACGTCACAGATTAGAATAGATAATATCTACTAACTGTTTGAGAGACGAACGAAACAATCCTAACAAGGGGCAAAAACCTCTCTCTAATAGGCATTTAAAACTGTGAGGCTGACGACAATATCTAATGGGATAAAATGGACAATGTCTGCTAGCAATGCGCTAGGACTTTTAAGAATGATAGCCGAGCTAGTCACCGGCGATGCGCAACTGAGGACGCTTGGCTCTCAAAAGGGGTGGATTGTGAGATCGTATGTCGATTAGAGAGGTGAAGAAACATTTCTTACAAGGGTTTGAAAACCTCTCCTTACATGATGCAGTTTAAAACCATGAGGGTGACTGGGATACGTAAAGAACAATAGCAGATAATATCAACTAATGGTGGTCTTGGGTAATAAACAATGAGTGGTTGGAATGGCTCAGTTGGTGAGAGCGTGTATAAGGCTTGAGGTTCAAGCTCTCTTTCTTGCAATGCAAATGAAGCATACCATTATTATAATGGGTTTTGGTGCTTCGCTCCAGTAAATATTTTCAATCAACTTCGGTTTGTGACGTGGCATGTAAGATAACTAAACTCGTACTTACAGATATTCTCAAAAATCATGTTTTGACAATTTTTAAAAGCATTATAGCGTGGCATGGAGTCAACTAACTATATCTAATATCCAAGCTACTTTCGACCCAAAACCCATCAATATCACGCTCACAACAATAGTTGATAGTATCCACTTTGGCTCGCATGTTGCCTCTCAATTACAATTGATGTTAGAAGTGGGATTTGAACCCACGCCCTCTTACGAGGACCAGAACTTGAGTCTGGCGCCTTAGACCACTCGGCCATCCTAACTACTAATGATGTATTCTTGGATTGGTTTGAGAGGAGAGTTTAGCATTCCGTATATGAGTGTGAAAATGTCTCCATAGTACAATACCTAAAGGGATAAAATGAACAATATCTTCTAGCAATGCGCTAGGACTTTTACGAATGATAGCCGAGCTAGTCACCGGCGATGCGCGAGTGAGTACGCTTGGCCCTCAAAAGGGGTGGATTGTGAGATCCCATGTCGATTAGAGAGGAAAACCTCTCCTTACATGATGCAGTTTAAAACCATGAGGGTGACTGCGATACGTAAAGAACAATAGCAGATAATATCAACTAATGGTGGTCTTGGGTAATAAACAATGAGTGGTTGGAATGGCTCAGTTGGTGAGAGCGTGTATAAGGCTTGAGGTTCAAGCTCTCTTTCTTGCAATGGAAATGAAGCATACCATTATTATAATGGGTGTTGGTGCTTCTCTCTAGTATATATATTTTCAATCAACTTCGGTTTGTGACGTGGCATGTAAGATAACTAAACTCGTACTTACATATGTTCTAAAAAACAATGTTTAAAAGCATTATATAGCGTGGCACGGAGTCAACTAACTATATCTAATATCCAAGCTACTTTCGACCCAAAACCCATCAATATCACGCTCACAACAATAGTTGATAGTATCCACTTTGGCTCGCATGTTGCCTCTCAATTACAATTGATGTTAGAAGTGGGATTTGAACCCACGCCCTCTTACGAGGACCAGAACTTGAGTCTGGCGCCTTAGACCACTCGGCCATCCTAACTACTAATGATGTATTCTTGGATTGGTTTGAGAGGAGAGTTTAGCATTCCGTATATGAGTGTGAAAATGTCTCCATAGTACAATACCTAAAGGGATAAAATGAACAATATCTTCTAGCAATGCGCTAGGACTTTTACGAATGATAGCCGAGCTAGTCACCGGCGATGCGCGAGTGAGTACGCTTGGCCCTCAAAAGGGGTGGATTGTGAGATCCCATGTCGATTAGAGAGGAAAACCTCTCCTTACATGATGCAGTTTAAAACCATGAGGGTGACTGCGATACGTAAAGAACAATAGCAGATAATATCAACTAATGGTGGTCTTGGGTAATAAACAATGAGTGGTTGGAATGGCTCAGTTGGTGAGAGCGTGTATAAGGCTTGAGGTTCAAGCTCTCTTTCTTGCAATGGAAATGAAGCATACCATTATTATAATGGGTGTTGGTGCTTCTCTCTAGTATATATATTTTCAATCAACTTCGGTTTGTGACGTGGCATGTAAGATAACTAAACTCGTACTTACATATGTTCTAAAAAACAATGTTTAAAAGCATTATATAGCGTGGCACGGAGTCAACTAACTATATCTAATATCCAAGCTACTTTCGACCCAAAACCCATCAATATCACGCTCACAACAATAGTTGATAGTATCCACTTTGGCTCGCATGTTGCCTCTCAATTACAATTGATGTTAGAAGTGGGATTTGAACCCACGCCCTCTTACGAGGACCAGAACTTGAGTCTGGCGCCTTAGACCACTCGGCCATCCTAACTACTAATGATGTATTCTTGGATTGGTTTGAGAGAAGAGTTTAGCATTCCGTATATGAGTGTGAAAATGTCTCCATAGTAGACGCGTTTTAAAACTGTGAGGCTGACAACGATACGTCACAAATTAGAATAGATAATATCTACTAACTGTTTGAGAGACGAACGAAACAATCCTAACAAGCGGCGAAAACCTCTCTCTAATAGGCGCATTTAAAACTGTGAGGCTGACGACAATACTTAATGGGATAAAATGGACAATGTCTGCTAGCAATGTGCTAGGACTTTTATGAATGATATCCGAGCTAGTCACCGGCGATGCGCGAGTGAGTACGCTTGGCCCTCAAAAGGGGTGGATTGTGAGATCCCTTGTCGATTGGAGAGGTGAAGAAACATTTCTTACAAGGGTTTGAAAACCTCTCCTTACATGATGCAGTTTAAAACCATGAGGGTGACTGCGATACGTAAAGAACAATAGCAGATAATATCAACTAATGGTGGTCTTGGGTAATAACAAATGAGTGGTTGGAATGGCTCACTTGGTTAGAGCGTGTGGCCCTTAATTATATTGGGTTTTGGTGCTTTCTCGAGTAAATATTTTCAATCAACTTCGATTTGTGACGTGGTGTGTGAGATAACTAAACTCGTACTTACATATGTTCTAAAAAACAATGTTTAAAAGCATTATATAGCGTGGCACGGAGTCAACTAACTATATCTAATATCCAAGCTACTTTCTCGACCCAAAACCCATCATATCACCTCTCAACAACAATAGTTGATTGTATCCACTTTGGCTCGCATTTTGCCTCACAATAACAATTGATGTTAGAAGTGGGATTTAAACCCACGCCTTTTACGAGTACCAGAACTTGAGTCTAGCGTCTTAGACCACTCGGCCATCCTAACTACTAATGATGTATTCTTGGATTGGTTTGAGAGGGGAGTTTAACATTCCGTATATGAGTGTGAAAATGTCTCCATAGTAGACGCGTTTTAAAACTGTGAGGCTGACAACGATACGTCACATATTATAATAGATAATATCTACTAACTGTTTGAGAGACGAACGAAACAATCCTAACAAGCGGCGAAAACCTCTCTCTAATAGGCGCGTTTTAAAACTGTGAGGCTGACGACAATACCTAATGGGATAAAATGGAGAATGTCGGCTAACAATGCACTAGGACTTTTACGAATGATAGCCGAGCTAGTCACCGGCGATGCGCAACTAAGGACGCTTGGCCGTCAAAAGGGGTGGATTGTGAGATCCCATGTCGATTGGAGAGGTGAAGAAACATTTCTTACAAGGGTTTGAAAACCTCTCCTTACATGATGCAGTTTAAAACCATGAGGGTGACTGCAATACGTAAAGAACAATAGCAGATAATATCAACTAATGGTGGTCTTGGGTAATAACAAATGAGTGGCTGGAATGGCTCAGTTGCTTAGTGTGTGTGGCTCTTAACCACAAGGTTAGAGGTTCAAGCCCTCCTTTTCTAGTGTGATGTGAATGAAGCATACCATTATTATAATGGGTGTTGGTGCTTCTCTCTAGTATATATATTTTCAATCAACTTCGGTTTGTGATGTGTAAGATAACTAACTCGTACTTACAAATATTCTCAAAAATCATGTTTTGACACTTTTAAAAAGCACTAGCGTGTGGCGTGAGTCAACTAGTATCAATGTTGCTTTTGACCAAAGCCCACCACAGCGAGTAATAGATTCTATCCACTTTGGCTCGTATTTTTCCTCACAATAACATGAGATATCAAAATTGGTATTTGAACCCACGCCGCCCCCTCTTACGAGGACCAAAACTTGAGTCTAGCAACTTAGACCACTCGACCATCCTAACTACTAATGATGTATTGCCGATTGATTTGAGAGGGGAGTTTAGCATTCCGTATATGAGTGTGTAAATGTCTCCATAGAAGACGCAACTGTGAGGCTAATGATAATATCTACTAACTGTTTGAGAGACGAACGAAACAATCCTAACAAGCGGCAAAAACCTCTTCTTAGATGAATGGTGATCATGGATTGTAACAAATGAGTGGCTAGAATGTTTTGACACGAAACAACGGTAGTAGTAGATTTTATCCAGTTTGGCTCGCATTTTTCCTCACAATAACATGAGAGGTTAGAAGTGGTATTTGAACCCACACCCTCCTACGAGGACTCGAACTTGAGCCTGGCGCCTTAGACCACTCGCCCATCCTAACTACTAATGATTGGTTGGAGTAGCTCATTTTGTTAGAGTGTGTGGCTGTTAACCACAAGGTCGGAGGTTCAAGCCCTCCTTCTAGTGATGTGAATGAAGCATACCTTATTATATTAGGTGTTGGTGCTTCTCTCTAGTATATATTTTCAATCAACTCCGGTTTATGACGTGGCGTGTAAGAGAACTAACTCGAACTTACAAATATCCACCATGGTAGGAAGTCCTTATCATTTTTTATAAATAATGATGCTTTCGTCCCAAAGCCCACAACGGTAGTAGATTTTATCCACTTTGGCTCGCGTTTTATCCACACTGACGTCGTGTTTTTTTTAGTGTGTTTGTATGTGCTCAATTGTGAGGGCGAGATTGTAAGGGAGTAATACATTGATTCAAGAGTGTTGAGTGTTAAACACGAGTGAACTACATTTACGAGTGAACACACTTGAGGGATGAGGGAGTGCTTGTGAGGTCTTTTTTTTTTTCAACTTTCTTTTGTAGCATGGAAAATCCAGACGACAATCTTAACATTGCTGATGCACGATTGAGAGAAGCACAACAACGAACCATGGAAAGACTAATTCGAGGAATAGAAGAGTTGACCAATTGAATAGGCAGATTGGAGATTCAAAATCAAGCTCGAGAGAGGATTCCATTGCCTGCCCAATCTACGGATCAATATGAGGAAGACAATTCTGATCAACACGAGGATAATCCACATGCGGTTGGTCGTGGCTTGATGCGAGGGATAGGCCGTGGAAGAAGGTATCATAATTTACCACAACAAGTTCTTTATGATTGATAGAATTGATCGTAACGTGGGGAGCATGAAATTAAAACTCCCAAGTTTTATGGAAAAACCGATCCAGAGGAGTACCTTGAATGGGAGAAAACGGTGTAGTTGGTGTTCAACTGTCATAATTTTAGTGATGAAAAGAAGGTACTGTTATGCATTGCTCAATTCAAATAATATGCTCATATTTGGTAGGATAAATTGATGTCAAGTAGGAGAAGAAATCTTGAAGCAACCAATTGATTCATGGTACAAGTTCAAAGAGTCCATGCGGAAGCATTTTGTTACACATTATTTTTAACGAGACATGGCGCAAAAGCTTCAAGCATTGAAACAAGGACGCAAATCTATGGAGGATTATTACACGGAGATGGATACATTGATGGATCGACTTGATCTCGATGAGAACATGGAGACTCTCATGGCGCGGTTTCTTAATGGGTTAAACATAGAGATTGCAGACAAGACTTATTTACAGACTTATTCTAATATCGAGGAGTTGTTGCACACTGTAATTAAGATCGAGAGGCAAATCCAACGAAGGTCTCAATGGTATTCTTCTTAAACTTATTCCAATTCTACTTCTACATGAAAAAAGGATAGTAAGAACATTGATTATAAGCATAGAAATCAAGAGATTAATGAGAAGCCTCAAGCTAAATTTGAGAAAGGTGAGAGTTCTAGAACAGGGAAAGAAAAAGTAGAAAAGTCTAATGTTCGAAATAGGAATTTGAAGTGTTGGAGATGTCAAGGGGTAGACACTATAGTAGAGATTGCCCAAATACAAGAATTATGACCATCAAGGAGGGAGAAATTGTTAGAGATGACGAGGCACATGAGACATAAATGAGGAAAATGATGAGAGTGAGGAGTTTAGTGAAGAGGACCCTACACATATATCTATGGTTACTCGATGAGCTCTAAACACCCACATTAAGGAGGACGGCTTAGACCAACGAGAGAACTTATTTCAAACTCGGTGTCTTGTTCAATCAGTACCTTGTAGTGTTGTCATTGATAGCGGTAGTTGCACCAATGTTGTGAGTTCCATTCTAGTCAAAGGATTTAATTTAAAGACACAACCACATTCAAGACCCTACAAGCTTCAATGGTTGAGTGATCGTGGGGAAGTACAGGTAACTCAACAAGCTCTTGTTTCTTTTACTATTGGAAAATATGTTGATGATGTTTTATGTGATGTTGTATCCATGCATGTTGGAGATTTACTACTGGGGAGGGCTTGGCAATTTGATCATCGGGTAATGTATGATGGGTATGCAAATCGATACTCTTTTACTCACAGTGGTAGAAAAACTACTTTTGTTCCATTGTCTCCAAAAGATGTACTTATTGATCATTGCAAACTTGAAAAGAAAAGGCAAGAGGCTGATGCAAAAGCAGATATTGAAAAAGAATCAAGTGAAAAAAAGAGCTTGAGTGAAAAGCAAGAGTAGCACCCAGCCTAGAGAAACAAAAAGAGAGAAAAGTCAAATCTGTAAGCTTGTATGTTAGATCAAGTGAGGCTAGGAATGTTTTGCTCTCTAACCAGACTATTCTTGTACTTATGTGCAAGGGGTCTTGTTACTTTACTAACACGCTGAATCCTTCTTTGCCTAGTGATTTGGTTGTGATTTTGCAAGAGTTTGAAGATTTCTTTTCCGAGGAGATGCCTAGTAGTTTTCCACCACTTAGAGGGATTGAACACAAGATTGACTTCATTCCTGGCGCGCCCATTCCAAACCGACCAACAGAACTAATCCAAAGGAAGCCAAAGAGATACAAAGGCAAGTAAGTGAACTCCTTGCTAAAGGGTATGTACGTGAATGTTTGAGTCCTTGTTTTGTTCCAGTTATTCTTGCACCTAAGAAAGATGGTTCTTGGCGTATGTGTGTTGATTTTAGGGCTATAAACAAGATAACTATAAAGTATAGGCATCCAATTCCTAGATTAGATGATATGCTTGATGAGTTGCATGGATGTCGTCTTTTTACTAAGATTAATTTAAAATTGGGTTATCATCAAATTCGCATGCATATTGGGATGAGTGGAAAACAGCTTTTAAAACAAAGTATGCTTTTTATGAATGGTTGGTTATGCCTTTTAGATTAACTAATGCACCACGTACCTTCATGAGACTAATGAACCATGTCTAACGAGAATACTGAGGTAAGTTTGTAGTTGTTTACTTTGATGACATCCTTGTTTACTCTAAATTTTTAGATGATCACATTACTCATGTACGCAATGTTTTGACTACTTTAAGAAACGAATGTTTGTATGTAAATTTAAAGAAATGTAGCTTTTGCATGGAAAAAGTTAACTTTCTTGGGTTTGTAGTTTCATCTAATGGTGTTGGTGTTGAGGTTGATGTGGAAAAAGTGAAGGCTATAAAAGATTGACCTATACCTCAAAGTGTAAGTGAGGTAAGTATTTTTCATAGTCTTGCAAGTTTCTACCGTAGGTTCATTAAGAATTTTAGTACAATTGCTTCATCCTTGAATGAACTTGTTAAGAAAAATGTATCCTTTATATGGGAAAAAGATCAAGAACTTGCTTTCAACACTTTGAAAGAAAAATTGAGTTCTACTCCTTTTCTTGCATTACTTAATTTTCAGTCAACTTTTGAAACGGAAGGTGATGCTAGTGGAGTAGGGATAGGTGCTCTATTAATGCAAAATCCAAGACTTTTAACGTTCTTTAGTGAGAAGTTGACTGATGTATCTTTGAGGTATCCAACTTATAACAAAGAGCTTTATGCTTTGGTTCGTGCATTGCAAACATGGCAACATTACCTTTGGCATAAGGAGTTCGTTATTCATATGATTCATGAAAGTTTAAAAGCATTTGAGAGCACAAAGCAACTCAATAGACGACATGCTAAGTGGTCAGAATTTATTGAAACATTCCCTTACGTCATCAAATATAAACAAGGTAAGGAGAACATTGTTGCAGATGCTTTATCACAAAGGTATGTCCTTCTCAATACTTTGAATGCTAATTTGTTGGGTTTTGAACACATAAAGGAGTTGTATCAACATGACATGTTCTTTGCTCCTTTTGTTGAATCTTGTGAAAAATGACTCATTGTGGATAATTACTTTTTGTTAGATGGATTTTTGGTCCGGAAAGGCAAACTTTGCTTACCATCTTTTTCCATACGTGAGCTACTTGTGAGGGATGCTCATGGAGGTAGTTTAATGGCACACCATGGAGTTTCTAAAACTTATGTTATGCTCTTTGAAAAAAAAAATGGCCTAAAATAAGACATGATGTTAATAAAGTTTGTGCTCGTTGTTTAGCATGTAAACAAGCTAAGTCTAGGTTTCAACCACATGGTTTATACTCCCCATTACGTGTTCCTAATAGTCTTTGGATTGATATATCAATTGATTTTGTTTTAGGTTTACCTAGAACTAGGAAAGGATATGATAGCATCTCTGTTGTGGTTGATCGATTTAGTAAAATGGCTCATTGTATTCCTTGTCACAAAACTGATGATGCAAAACATATTGCTAACTTGTTCTTTAGTGAAGTTGTATGATTGCATGGCATGGCATTCCTAAAAACATTGTTAGTGATCGTGATGTAAAATTTTTAAGCCATTTTTGGCGTGTTTTATGGGGTAAGTTAGGAACTAAGCTAGTATATTCAATTACTTGTCATTCTCAAATGTATGGACAAACTGAAGTTGTTAACAGAACCATGACTATTCTGGTTAGGGCTATTATTGATAAGAATCTTAAGACTGGGGAGGATTGTTTGCCATTTATAGAATTTGCATATAATATGGTTTCATAGCACTACTAAATGCACACCTTTTGAAACTGTTTATGGCTTTAATCCCTTAACCCCCATTGACTTGTTACCTATGCCGTCAAAAGAGTTTGTAAATTTCGATGCAAATGCCAGGGTTGAGTTTGTTCATAAACTGCACAAGCAAGTAAAAGAACAAATTGAGAAGCAAAATTCCAAGGTTGCCACCCAAATTAATAAAGGACGCAAGATTGTCATCTTCAAGCCAGGAGATAAGGGTTTGGGTGCATTTCCAAAAAGAAAGATTTTCTACTCAAAGAAAATCTAAGCTTTTACCATGAGGAGGTTGACCTTTTCAAGTTCTTGAGCGTATCAACGACAATGCTTATAAAATTGATTTACCAAGTAAGTATGGTGTTAGTGCAACTTTTAATGTTGTTGATTTGAGTCCTTTTGATGTAGGTGATGGCTGGGATTCAAGGACGAATCCCTCTCAAGAGGGGGAGAATGATATGAACCACGACCAAAGAATTTTCATATCCCAAGGTCCAATTACAAGGACGAGAGCCAAGAAGCTACAACAAACCTTGTAACTTATATTCAACCGATGGTGAGCTCATCAAAGGAAATTCTAGAAATCGTTGGAGACCTCCCTTATATGTTGTGCAAAGTTGAGCGTCAAGAAAGAGATGCATTAAATGCACTTTAAGTTGCATTTAATGAATTCCGCTGAATTCATGGACTAGAAATTCAGGAACTAGTCCAAGGATGACTAATAAGCACATTTCATTCCTTGCACTATTTAATTATAATTTAAATATTTGTTTGTCATATTTAAGCTAGTTTTTAAATTAGGAGTTAAGGTTAGATTGTACCCACCCTTTAACTTCTTTTGTGTAAAGACTATATAAGCCTTCTTTTCTTTGATGAGATCATATTTTGGAATTAAAAAAAATAGAATTTCTATTTTTTAGGTTTGATGAGAGCATGTTAGAGTTATTCAAGCGGTATTGATCAAAGCTCTTGTGGAGTGATTCGAATCATGAGTTTAGAAACGAGGTTCCATACTTTTCCTTTGGTTGATTCCATATCACTTTGAGAAGTTAAAATCTACAAATTTCTTATTATCATTTGATATTCAAATCACGAGTTTAGAAACGAGGTTCCATATTTTTCCTTCGGTTTGAAAAGTAAAAATCTACAAATTTCTTATTATCATTTGATAAATTAATGATGCTTTTGACCCAAGCCCACGACGATAGTAGATATTATCCACTCCCGCATTGGTTTGAGAGGGTATGAAACATTTCTTATATGGGTGTGTAAACTGTGAGGCTGATGCCAGTATCTAATGCAACGTGCGCTTGGACTATTACAAATGATATCAGAGCAAGTCACTAGGCAATGTGCCAGTGAGGATGCTTGGCTCTCAGAAAGGTTGGATAAATAGATCACACGTCGATTAGAGAGGTGAAAAAACATTTCTTACAGGGGTCTGAAAACCTCTCCTTAGTAGATGCTGTTTAAAACCGTGAGGCTGACAGCGATACGTAAGGAACGAAACTATTCAATATCAACTAGTGGTGGACTTGGATTGTAACAAATGATTGGCTGGAATAGCTCAGTTGGTTAGAGTGTGTGGCTGTTAACCACAAGGTCGGAGGTCATCAAACCCTTCTTCTAACGATGGGAATGAAGCCATAACTTATAACGATGTTTGTTCTTCTCCCTAGTAGAAATCTCCAATCAACTTGGTTTTGTGACGTGGCATGTTAGAGAACTAACTGGAACTTTGATATATTCTCAAAATTTGAAGTTTTAAAAATCATGTTTTCACCCTTCTAAAACTCCAGTGAGTTCAATTGATGTCCACAATGGTACTTTTCTTCCATGACTTAACTTTGAAAAGTTCAAATCTATGTTTTTATATGGGTAAACTAATGAACTTTCAACCTAAGCCCCCGAATACTAGTAGATATTATATATTGAGATCCCTTATTGATTTAAGGAGAATGAAGCATTCTTGTAAGGGTGTGTAAACCAAATACTGATTCTCATATTTATGCAAATATTTTACATTTTCATTTATCATAAAATCATTTGTCGCAAGATTTAGAATAGTTAACCGGCCATGTGTGGGTCACGAGAAACAATGTTTCAACACAAGGGGGAATAGACGGACATGAAAGGACCCAATGCAGTAAAGTCTTGTTCTCAAACCTTCCTCTTCGTCAACGGTGTAAATCCCATGCACTTATTTTATATCTCATATCGAATAGCGTAGGTTTTAAACTAGAAAATAAAATTTCAAGAATTGAGCATGTGTTAATGTGATGTTAATTTAAGATTAGAAATTGACTATGGAGTACGGTCTACATGTTATAGGAATTTAGATCTTTGGATTAGAACTTTGATATCAAAATTATGACACGTCTACTCTAATGGTTGACTTGACTGTATTTTCAATCTTCGGGTTAGAGAAATATTGATAATTATGAAAAAAAATAAAACTAAATATAAAAGTTGGCTAATGTTTTAGTAAATTACTATGCAAGAATAATTAAAACTTAGCCAAAATCGACTTGAAATAGGTCCAAAAACTAAAAGCAAATGCAAAAAACTAAGGAAAGCGTTGAAATAGTTGAAATTTAAGCTTAAAACTGAACCTCAGCCTCGGAAATTAGCAGAACCCAAACCATAGGTTCGTATCTGAAGCTAGGTTCGAAAATCCAAATCCACTAGTATTTTAGCCCTTAGACACGCCCTCAGCCAACTTGACCCAAGCCCAACTTCCATGACCCATCATCTTCTTAGCCCAACACGTGTCAGCGCATGCCCAAACTTCAATCTAGCCTTGCATAGCTTCACCTCAATCCACGTCGTGCATCTGTTAGCCCGTCACCACTCAGGACCAAGAACAAACCCTACAAAAAATACCACTTTTAATAGCTTTTAATAAGAAAAATGTATGTAAAGGTCTATAAAACGCATACGTATTCCCTAGGCATCAATGAACACCAGCCCGTCGTGCATCAATGACCCACCAGGTATGCTTGTATACGTATTCTTTGGGCTAACTTGATCGGACACCACACATTACACGTCAACAAACGCATTAGAAAAGAAAAGGCCCGCGTGATATCATGACAACTATAAGTATCAAAGATATGCATCTGTACTAGTATAACATAATAGGAAGATATCCCGATGCACATGACATACATACAAGCATGAGGTCCCATGCTTTTCATTCATAACATAACATTTATTTCATTTCCTTTCTCCTTTCGTTCATAACATATTTCATTTTTGCATCATGTATACATGAAAAACTTCACGTAATCCATCACATAACTTTACATGGTAAGACATAACATTTCGCACATGACATTTCATTTCATTCATAATATAGTGTAATGGACATCACATGCATACATAATATGCATCAATGACAATACAAAGAACATATAAGCATCACATAATTAAAATGGTACATGCAAGAGCCACATGACATGCACCATTATACATCAATCAATTAGCAACTAAAATCGTAATCGCCTTTGCCGAAGTTACTAATTGTTCGAAAGTCACCTCAAAAATATATTCCAATGCTTAATTCTCACATATATCAATTCATATGACATTCTTAGGTCATATAAGCATCTTAACCTTGCTAAACAAGACGATTAATTCCAATATACGCCCTGAAACTAACTAAAATGTGATAAATAAGAGTCTTACCGACCTTAAATGCCTTAAATAAGGTAAAAAATGACTTCAGGAGTTACAAAGACTCAATAATTAATACAAAATCCTTATTAAACACGTCTTGACTCGTAAAGTTACAAAGAACCAACTCCGAGTTCAAAGCAACAAGAACCAAAGACTAGGGCGAAAATACTATCGACTAGTCGAAGTTATCCACAAGGTTGAGAAGGTATCGTATAGGATTCAACTACTCTCATATATGCAGACTATCCCTTTTGTTCACGTTAGTAACTTGAAACGTTACTATCTCAACCAAAAAGACATCAAGCACAAGGAGGTGGTATGACCTCACACAAAGACGAAAAATTTCCATGCCAAGAAAGTAGAACAGACACCAACTGAGAGGACGCGAAGAGTCAACAAATCGAGAAGTGGGTTTCAATAGTTCCTATCATATTGGAAGAGAACTGTTAATACTAAGATGAGTGGGAAGTGCATCCATGGACTTGAAGTCAACCTCATCCTATGAGACTGAGTTTGTTAAGAGTCGATTGTCGAAGACGTCAGCCAATTAAGTGAGAGAGGATGTCATGGTCATACTTGTTCAAGGCGTGTTGCCAATGGGCGCATGTTAGATATCCTGGTCATGCTTGTCTAGGACTTTTTGTTCATGGGCGTATGCCTGTTCCAAACCTTTTTTTTTTAATTTTTTCATGTTAGATAGGCTTTACTCTCATCATTGTGTCAATATGGGGGTGTATGATCGGTCACCAAAATTATATCTACACCCGTAGGGTTAAAACGCCCCAAAATGTACTATAGGAGAATTTGAATTGGTGTCAATTCTTCATACCTTGGTTATATTCTATCAAAGTCGTTGTTGTTGCCTACTCGCTTTTATCTTATAACATTGATTTCTTTAAAATTATTTTCAACGCATTTATTTGCTCCTGCTTTCTAAACATTTTTTTTAAACGTGACCCATGTCGCGAGCATACACCAATATTAAATTTAACACGACTGACTTATTTTCTAGGTTAGAACAAGTGTCGCACAATCGCTATCCCAATGCCGTAAGAGTGCGATTGTGCCACAAAACGCGCGTAGTTGTATGTAAGACTCCTTTAGGCACGTGTGGTAGCTCCAAAGGCAATCTGGATGATTGTTATGTATATTAAAAAAATTATCGAAATAACCCTAGGGTGAGAATTTATGATTCATTCTGAATTTAATGTTTTTCGCTGTGCTGGAATGGAGGAATGGACATTGTGGCTGGTTGCTCTTGTTAATTATGGATATTATCTCTTGGTTGAGCTTGCTTGAATAGTTAGAATATGTTTTCCATACTTAGTTGATTGATAGGAATATCCGCCAAATAAGCTTGCATGAATACTTAGTCTATGCATTTCGCGGTTTAAGTAATCGATAGAAATCTCTCTCTAATAAAGCAGGCATGAGTGAACCAAGCTAAGATTAGAACGTTAGAGCTCGAAAGATTTTTTATGTTGGCCTAGGACAGTACGTTTCAAGTATACCAGGCACCTTAGAATCCTGAGCGAATAAGAGGTCTAGACTTGAGAGCACCCAAATATTGAATTAGCCTTGAGAAGTTGGTCTTGAGCATCCTAGAAATGTGAGTTAAGATCTAAACCACTTAGATGCCTTGA
>NW_019272117.1:0-9325 GCF_002738345.1 Cucurbita maxima | reverse complement strand
TTCTCTTTTCTATTGGTATTTGCTTTTTTTTTTTTTTTTTTTTTTTTTTTTTTTTTTTTTTTTTTTTTTTGGCTATTGCATGTGCTGTCATTTTCTAACTTTGTTTTTTAAATAGTGGTTTTTCATTTTTTGTTGCCTTCTCTTTCTCCAACTCAATTTCAAAAACTTACTAAAATTAACCAAATTAAAAACTCCCTTTTCATTTACTTATATTCACAACAAAACTCCTCTTAAACTTGAATGGTCGGTTCAATGTTCAATGATTCCACCTACCCCATTTTCATTTTTTTTAGCTCAGTCTTGTTTCTTCAATTTCCTCTCCTTGTCCTCAAATAGGAAACTGAGTTTGTTCTTCTCTAATGAGACTTCATTTGGATCTTCTCGAGAACAGCCCATTTGAGACACCAACCCATCATTTTTCCTGTTCTTAGTCACGCTCGACTCAGACGTCATAGCTTCATTCAGTTTACTCAATTCCCTTCGCAGTCTACGACATTTTCAACTTCCATTTTTGCTTCCTCCATTTTGACTTTATCACGAGTGAGTATCTCAATCATGTGTCGAAAATTCATTGCCTCCTGTTGGACTCGATTCAGGTTCACGTCGAGTGAGACTCTCTGTTGAGTCAGCATCTTTATATCTTTCTCCTCCCTCACTAGCTCATCCACAAGAGCATCAATCTTCATTAACAAGCCATTCTCTTTCTCCACACCTTCTTCAACTTTCTTCACAGATTGAGAGATTACCTTCCCATTCTCTTCCTTCTCAGCAACTTCCTTCTGTAACTTTTCAACCTTCATTTAACTCTTTCTTTTCTTCTTCCATTCTCATCCTCTCTCTTCCTCAAATTGCTTTTCTGGTCATTGGAGCTCTCTCTCTTCGAGCTCGGACTCTCTTTTATCTGGTTGTTCATCTTTCTTCGATTTTCTCGTCTCCGCTATCAGAATTTCACATCCGCTGCGCATCACCTCATTTTCAAGAGTTAACACCGTCTCACAACTATCACCAGCGTCTTTCACGCTGTCGTGTCCTTTTGTGCTCAGCTCTTCATTTTGGTACATCAAGAGAATGCCTCCGTTTTTTGCGTCATCCAAGGCTAGGTTGATAATTTCTTCCACCTTTTCCTTGGCTCGAAAATCTCTTGCATAATGACCCATTTTGCCACAATAGTAACATCCGTCGGAGTTACAATTATTTGCATAGTGGCCATATTTTTTACATTTGTAACACTGGATGTTGGAGTTATATCCTTGACTGCGTTCTTAATTATGTCCTCTTCCACGCCAATTTGCTTGGCTAGACTATCTCTTCTTCTTATAATTTTCTTCATTTCTGCTGTATTGACCACCTCGACCATTTTCGCGACTTCCTCGACCTCTACCTTGAATATTTTGAGAGTAGAGTACCTTTCCATCCTTTCTTTATGCCTTAGTCTGAAGCACTTGATCAAGTGTCTCCTCCTTTTTCTTATGTTGATGTGGCCGGTTCAGTTGAACCGGCCATGTCAACCCAAAACTTGATATTCCCTCGGTCTTTCTCATTTTTAACTTCCTTCTAGACTGGTTCTTACAAAAATCTTTATGGTTCTAGAAACTAGACACAATAAGGAGTCTATGTAAGGAAATTTGAGGTTATTCGGATATCGGAAGCTCAAGAACGGAGGTCCCGAACGTTGATGATGAGGAAAGTAGCCACCTTGGACTTTTTGTTAAGAAATACTTGTAGGAATCACTTGGATTTCCATATGAACCCTAAACCAAGTATGACTTAAAGATATATAAAAGAAAAACTCAAAGAACTGTGAGTTAAGGCCCTAAACCGATCAAATTGCTTGTGAATTAGGTAACACTAAAATAACTCACTAAATGAACTTCGATTCCTATGAAACTTCAATACTTAGCATATTATAGCATGTTGAGGTTATATATGAAATTTGGTAGTCATTGGATAAGGATAAGTAGTAAACTACGAAACGGTGCAAAATGACCATAATGTCCCTAAGGATATCTACCTACAGTTCATGACCTTCAAATAATATGAAACTCTGAATTATATCTTATTTTATGATGCTTGATGATGTGGTGAATATTGAAAACCATTGGAACTCGGTAAGTAGCAAAACCAAGAATTAGGGGTAAAATGAACAAAACGCCCCTAGGACTACTTATGATAATTCAAGGTCTATACGTCTTCAAATGATTTGATACTTCTTATAAGGCCTATTCTTAAGGACATGAGGATATATTTGAGATTTCAAGTTGATTGGAGCGGAACCTAAACCAAGTCAGGACCCAAGAAACACCACAAGAATTAAGGCTCTTCTAGAACCCTCTAAAGAAATTCTAGGAATTTATGACCTTCTAGAACGACTCACGCTAAGATGGGTTCATATAGTTACAAATGAAAGTTACAACTTACCCCTCAAGGAATTATGGACCTTAAAAACTTACAAGATTGAGAACCAAGAACAACATCACACAAGCTTTACTAGGTACCACTCAAGGACGAGAGACCAAGGTTCCCAAACTCAGGAACTCAAGAATGCTAGGTAATACTCTAATCATGTACGAAGTGACTTGTGACCTCCCACCAAGCGGTGCTTTCTAAAGCCCAAGAATTCCTCTTCTAGGTAGGATGCCATGCACCATGTTTTCTTTGTAGGATGTCATGTTTGGCCTCATGTTTCCTTCACCTAGATGAGATGTCCTGTACCATGTTATGGGTACCCAAAAGATTTGCAGGATGCCATGTTCATGTACGCACCGACCACGTGACCTTTATGGTCTATCATGGGGAGTAATCTAGAGCCACGGAGGAACAAGAAGAGAGTACGTTACCTTAACCAAGAATCAAGAACCTCCTAAGACCTCCCACGGTACAACATGCTCATGACTTAGACTATGTTGCTTGGAATGCATGAAGCCTTGAGCGTAGGTATTCAGATTGTATTAAAGGGCAAGCCCTTGATGTAGGATTAGACTACATCACTTGGAACGTAAGATGCATTGGAGGTAGGTTTTCAAAATATGCCGCTTGGAACACATGAAGCCTTGGGCATAGGTTAGAAGACTGTATCAAAGGGCAATCCCTAAGATGCAGGTTAAGACTATGTCACTTGGAACACATGAAGCCTTGGAGACGTATGTTAAGGCTGTGTCGCTTGGAACGCATGAAGCCTTGGACACAGGATTGTCAAGTGCATGGCTAGGGCTGTAAATCCTAGGGGGAGTGTCTTGGAGAACGAATCAAGAACCAAGAAAGTATAACGAATAAGAGAAAGATCAAAGACTAGAACATGGATCAAGATCCTAATTTTAAGGACAAAAACTAAGAACCATGGTACTAAGGCCCTTAAAGAATAACTAAGGTTTAACAATCCAGGGACCAAGCTCCTCAGGATAGATCATGATAAGGACCCCAAGTAAAGAACAAGAAGTCGAGGGCCTAAGTACTTACCACAAGAACAAGAACAAGAACAAGAACAAGAACAAGAACAAGAACAAGAACAAGACAAGAACCAAGAATGTGGTACCCTAGCATATCAAGGACACGATTAAGAGCCTACAAGTAGGCTACTTACTAAGTTTTTGTACCCATTCCTTATTCTCCATTTTTTTAGGTAATAAGCAGCTAATCGAGGTCGGGAGCAGGTCCCAAAGACTATTCTCACCCGTCGTCCTCAACCCTTTTGTCTTAAAATATTTTGTGTCTATTCCTTATTTTGTGTTTTAAGTACTATATTGTGCTTTAAATACTTATGTATAAACTTTATTTTGATATAATGTAAATATAATGTTTTAAATTCCTTTGTTTTATTTCGCGAAAAATTTACCCATCTTTTAGAGTCATCGAGTCAGTCCGGTCCTTACAGCTTTGTTCCCCTCTCTAACGATGTGGGATCTCATGCTATTATTCAATCATACATTGATATTTTACTTACTTATAAGCACTAATGTACTTTGTCAAATTATATTTTACTTATAAGCACTAATGTACTTTGTCAAATTAATACCAATTAGTTCAACTATATATCAAGTATCATTCGACCACATGAACCCTCCTAGTTTAGAAATAGTTCTATATGCTAATAGTTACTACCATGCTTAAATAAATGAACTTTCAAGTCTAATTTATAAATATAACTGAAACATAAACTTCAATTAACTTTATACAAACCCTTTGCAATTTATACAAACCCTTTGTACGTCAAATTTTTCTATTAAACCATATAACATATATAAATTAAATATCAATTCATAAACATGTTTAATCTACCAGCAATACTTAAATGAGAAATCCAAATAGTTACGGCAATCTATATTTGATTCTAAGCTATTTTCTTCTTTTAAATTTTTCAATATCTTCCAATTAGTTTCTAAAATAAAAAATTTTAATAGTTGCATTTTAACTCAAAAAAATGGCAAAATAAAGATGTCAAACTGAATCAAAATAGATAAAAATAGTCCAATTGGTCGGATTCAATTCAACCATGGTTATTCAACCTCCATTTTCACAAATGGTGGTTGGAGGTGTCATTTTACTTCAATTTCAATTTTTCATATCATCAAGCTCAATTCTATCCTTAGTTGATGCCTTCAACAAAAGTATAGTGTTCATCTAAATGAATTTAATGAGATAATAATCAAGAAAAATTATTGACTCTCCAAGTAGAATTTTTTGGAGTACATTTTAGAAGATAAAAATAGCCTAAAATAATTTTTGTAAGACTAAAATCCAAACCCGAATTAATTTTTCTAATTTTTTTAAAGTGATCTTTTATTCACGAATGTTAGAGGCTGAATTTCAAAATGATAGAGAAGGAAAAAAATGCTTTGCAAATTCGTAAGAACTCACATAACAACATAAAAGAAAATAGTCCAAACTTAAAAAAACGGTTGAAAGTTATAATTCACATTCTTTCCCTTCCCTTTTTAATCATAAATGATTGTTTCAAAATTCCATTTTAAATAATTTTTTTAGAAAACCCAAAAAGTAGCAACCTCCCTTCAACACAAAACTTTGTCAACCAATGTCAAGGAAAGAGCTAAGCTTGTTTCGAATAGCGCACAAGAGCTAGGCTTGTTTCACGTGACCTAGGTCACTATATTTTTAGTAGACCGAGCATCTTAGAATCATGAGCGAGTTATGTAGACCTTTGTGCTCCGAGAAATTGGATTAGCTTTAAAAAGCTAGTCTTGAGCGACGTAGAAATATGAGATGTGATTTAAATTTCTTAGATACCCTACGAACCATGTGAATCTCCACTACGCCTAAGAAAATTTAAGACAGCTTACAAGTCCATTACCAGGGTGAACAATGTCACTAAAGCCCTACCACCTCCTATTCCCTCTACTCCTCAGTTGCACTATTCAACAACTTAGAACGAACCTAGTAGTGCGCCAACCTATTCACTATTGTGACAATGCAAGCTGACTAATTCTGAGAATTAAAAATTAGTTCACCCTAGAGATGAGATACACCGTCTTGATCCGTATTGCAAAAATTAGTTCACAATAATATGAGTTGTCAGAAGTGGGATATGAAACCACACCCTCTTACGGGGACCAAAACATATGTCTAGCACCTAAGACCACTCAACCATCCTGACTGCTTATTGTGAGATCTCACATTGATTTGAGAGGCAACTGAAACATTTCTTATAAGGGTGTGTAAACATCTCTCTAGTAGATGCGTTTTAAACCTGTGAGAGTGTCTACGATATGTAACGGACTAAAATAGACAATATCTGCTAGCTGTGAGGCTGATGAAGATTTCTTATAAGGGTGCGAAAACCTCTTCCTAATAGTCACATTTTAAACCCGTGAGGGAGAAAGCAGACATAACGAAGGAAAGGAGACAATATCAACTAATGGTGGTATCAGATTGTAACAAATGGTTGGATGGAATAGCTTTGTTGGCTAGAGCGTGTAAGATAACTAACTCGAACTTACAGATATTCTCAAAACAAAAAAATCACAACGATAGTAGATTTTATCCACTTTGGCTGACAATAATATGAGATGTCCAAAGTTGAATTTGAACTCACGCCCTCTTACAAGGACCAAAACTTGAGTCTAGCATCTTAGACCACTCGACCATCTTGACTACTAATGATGTGTTCCCGGATTGGTTTGAGAGGAGAGCTTAGCATTCCGTATATGAGTGTGTAAATGTCTCCATAGTGAACGCGTTTTAAAAGCGTGAGGCTGACGACGATACGACACGGATTAAAATAGATAATATCTACTAACTGTTGGAGAGACGAACGAAACAATCCTAACAAACGGCGAAAACCTCTCTCTAATAGGTGCGTTTTAAAATTTTGAGGCTGACGACAATACCTAATGCAAAAAAATGGACAATTTCTGCTAGCAGTGCGCTTGGACTTTTACGAATGATATCCAAGCTAGTCACTGGCGATACGCGAGTGAGGACGCTTGGCCCTCAGAAGTGGTAGATTGTGAGATCCCACATCAATTGGAGAGGTGAAGAAACATTTCTTACAAGGGTCTGAAAACCTCTCTTTAGAAGATGTAGTTTAAAACCATGAGGGTGACAACGATACGTAACGAACGAAAGCAGACTGTTGGGTTTTATATCCTAAAACACATAGTTTGTAAACAAAAACATATTCTGTTTTCACTAAAGTTATTATTGATGTTTATTCAGTAAAGATTGTTATGGAATAAAGTGAATGTTACGATCATTAATCTAAATCCAATAAACTAAGAACACTCTGGCTATAGTATGATTACTTGAACTATATTTAGAGACATAAGAGTGCATCAAGTTCAAGTATATAGTCAAAATGATCTATAGTATAGGGATAAGATTGAGTACCTTATTCTGGGGACACTATGGATATGACCTACTTTTTTATATGATATAAACAATGTGATCACTAAATTGTACATGTGGAGACATGTGACTGGGGGCGTCCTATGCAATGAGTATTGCATAAGATCGGAGCATGAAGAAAACCACTCTCACTTTATAATGTCGTTTACTGTTGAGACTAATTTTTTCATTCGATGACCTAGGTAACTCGACCTTAATCCTAAGCTAACTATGAACTCTTGTTTATTTGGAATTATCCTTAGATTTGCATGGGTGATAGTGGCCCAAGTTTGCCGACTAAATAAGCCTCTTATTTCAAAGGTAAGACTGGGTGAATAGCTGGAGACATAGATTGTAACATGGAATTTACTCCTACCAGCTTTTAGGGATAATAAAGAGGTTGTTCCCTTAAGTACTCACTCCAAGTCTTGAACAAGGGGCCCCACCCTCTCATTGGCCCGAGAGGTATTTGGTTTGGTGGTTGGATCACAAACCAATTGTTCATTAGAGGATCAGTGGGTCTCAAGGAACAAGAAGTAACTTTAGGGGTAAAACGGTAAATTGACCCAGCTCTAGTTACGAACAACCTGCAAAGGATCGACTTACTAATCATGGTTATATCAAATGGACAGAAATATATCTATAATACTAGGATATAGTGGAGTGTCCTAGTAGTTAACGATTGTTGGTTAACAAGGTTAATGAGTTTAGCCGGTTAATCTCGGATCTTTGGAGCCCATGATCTGTAGGTCCATTAGGCTCCCTTGCTAGCTCATATCAAACTAAAACTTAGAACAGTGTGACGAGTGAGTTTGAAGTGTTCGAATTCAAATTAGGGAATATACGCTAAATATATACGATATATTTAACCGCATTTTGTTTTAATTATGAATTAAACAAAAAGAGAGAATTAAAGATAATTAAATAAGATTTAAATATTTTAATTATGAATAGGGATTCATAATCAATATATGCCGGAATTGATTGGGATTGACATTTTATTTAATGTTAAATATTAATTAAATTGTTTAATTAATTATTTAATATTTTTTTTATTTAAAATTAATTGTTGAATAAAATAAAGAAAGTCAAAATGTTGACTTCACGAAAAACACATGTTTGAGTTAGTGGAATATTGAGTGTCAATATATGGTTTAACCAAACTTGCATGTTTGCCACATGATCCCACAAATTTGAGTGGAATTTTGAGTGTCAAAATTTGGTTTAACCAAACATGCATGTTTGCCAAATAAACCCCACAATGCATGTTTGCCAAATAAACCCCACAAATTTGAGTGGAATCTTGAGTATCAAAATTTCGTTAATTCAAACTTGCATGTTTGCACCATCAAATATGACTCTATAAATACAGTGATAAGGTACATGAAATGTTTGCTTGAAAAGCTTTGAGAAAATCTCCCAAAAACTCTCTCTTTACAAATACTACATTCCAATAAAGTTTAGTCACTCACCGGATTCCACAATCCCGTTCAAAGGCTGGAGAATAGTAGGGAAGACACTAGTGGTGGTTCGAAAATGGTTCCTCGATAAAGAGGAATCTGAACTAGAACATGCTAGCTAATTTACCATAATTTATGTACTTAAAGTGCCTAAGATCCAAATTGCTTTTGCACATGTTATACTAACACCATAACAGACAATATCAACTGATGGGGGTCTTGGATTGAAAAAAATGAGTGGTTGGAATAGCTTAGTTGGTTAGAGCGTGTAGCTGTTAACCACAAGGTTGGAGGTTTAACTCGAACTTACAAATATTCTCAAAAATCATGTTTTGACACTTTTAAAAAACACTAGCGTGGTGGCGAGTCAATTGTGATATCCATGCTGCTTTCGACCCAAAGCCCACCCACCACACAACGGTAGTAGATTCTATCCACTTTGGCTCACATTTTGCCTCACAATAACATGAGATGTCAGAAGTGGGATTTAAACCCATGCCCGTTTACGAGGACCAAAACTTGAGTTTGGCACCTTAGACTACCCGTATCCTAACTCCAAATGATGTGTTCCCGGATTGGTTTGAGAGGGAAGTTTAGCATTCTATATATGAGTGTGTAAATGTCTCCATAGTAGACGCGTTTTAAAATTGTGAGGCTGACGACGATACATCATGGATTAAAATAAATAATATCTACTAATTGTCAGAGAGACGAACGAAACAATCCTAACAAGCGACGAAAACCTCTCTCTAATAGGCGCGTTTTAAAACTGTGAGGCTGACAACAATACCTAATGGGAAAAAATAGACAATGTCTGCTAGCATTGCACTTGAACATTTACGAATGATATTCGAGCTATTCATCGACGATGCGCCAGTGAGGACGCTTGGCCCTCAGAAGGGCTGAATTGTGAGATCCCACATCGATTGGAGAGGTGAAGAAACATTTCTTATAAGGGTCTGAAAACCTCTCCTTAGAAGATGCAGTTCAAAACCATGAGGGTGACAGCGATACGTAACGAACGAAAG
>NW_019272116.1:261128-289728 GCF_002738345.1 Cucurbita maxima | reverse complement strand
GAACGGGATTGTGAAATCCGGTGAGTGACTTAAACTTGGGAGAGAGTTTGTATATATGAAGAGAGTGTTTGTGAGAGGTTTTTCTCAAGGTTTTTCACCAACAAGAACCACCTTCCATGTACCATGATCACTCTTTTTATAGAGTCATGTTTGCATGTTCATGCAAATTTAAGATCACCAAATTTTGACACTCAAAATTCCACTCAAATTTGTGGGATTTATTTGGCAAACATTCAAGTTTGGTTAAACCAAATTTTGACACCTGAAAATTCCATTAACATGGATTTTTACATTAAATGAAGTCAACATTTTGACTTTCTTCATTTTGATTCAACAATCAATTTGAATTATTAATTTCAAATTAAAGTAATATTAAATGATTAATTAAACTATTTAATTAATATTTAATATTAATTCAAATGTCAATCCCAATTTAATTCCGACATATATTTGATTAAGATATTTAAATCTTATTTAAATATCACAGATTCTCTCTCTTTTTGTTTAATTCGTAAATAAAACAAAAATGCGGATAAATGACATTATGTATAAATCTAGGTTCATCAATAATCCATGTACCAAGTACCTAGAATTATTTGAATAACATGCTAAATAATTTGCTAGGATCCATACCCATAACTAACCATTATCTACCATTACGATGTGTACTAAAAGGCCCCTATTCCTCTTTAGGTAGGATGTCCTGCAATATGTATCATGAGCTGGATGTTATGATAGGCCTACCTTTCTTATCAGCTAAACGAGATGTCCTGCACCACGATTTACCAGTAGGATTACATGATTATGACGACACCACTCATGTGTTCATGGGGAGAAAATTGAAGGTTATTTTAGGGGAAGGTTTTCAGGATCAGTATATGATACATGACACGATGACCTCTTAGTTCTAAGATCCTGAAAACATAACAAGAAGTAATATCCTAGCTTAAGGTCGCGGTTAAGAACCTACTAGTACACTACTTACTAAGTATTACTCACTGCATGTTTATCATTTTTTTTTTCAAGTAAGAGTTGGTCGTGGATGAGAGCAGACTTTGGAGTGTGGGCCATGGACTAACCTCTGTTTTTAAAATAGTATTTTTTGTTCTTCTTTTGAGTCTCCTTCTTATTTTGTGTTTGTAACGAGTTTGTATATGTAACACCCCAAACATGAAGAAAATTAGATCCCGTAAGAATAAGCCATTCATGAAAGACCCAAAGGACAGAAAGGAAAAAAAATTAAAGTTTTAAGGAAGAACAAAGGACTTAGTCAATTGAGTACCCTAACAAGTGATTTCAAGGGTTGAGAGGAAAAAGTAAATGAAAAGGGCAAAAAAGTCATTTTATCAATTATCAAAAATCTTTCCCTATTTGTAATTCCTTATCTAGAAGGAATGTCAAGATTCAAAAATAAGGGGGAAATGAAGAAAAAGCAATGAGGAATTTGTAGAAAAATTATGGATTTTTCGAGAAAAATAATAGTAAAATATTCGAAAAGTGAAAAATTACCAAAATACTCCTGAAAGAATGGATAATTACAGAAATGCCACTCTAATTAGAATCAGAGCATCTACCGTGACCATCTGAGCAAAATCCTTCAAACTCAAATCTCAACCGTTGGATCTCCTCCAAAATTTGATATGATCTCAATGAACACGCACGGATCATCACATCCAACGACTAGTATTCAAAGCCAAGGTCTGTAAGGCTATGATCGGAGTTGATATCTCCAAAAAATTATCCAGAAAGTTCGATCTCTAGATAACGAAGATTCTAGAGCTCTCAATGTCGGTTTAAGCTCCTCCGATAAAGTCTGAAGTAGGGGCAACAATACGGAATAAGAATCGAGAAAGGTTGATCCCCCAATCGAATGCAATAAGCGTTTAGATTATGGGTCTCCTACTCTCAGATTTCTTCCAAATTCAAGAGCAATCCTCCACCATTTTTCTTTGAACATCTAAATAACGAAGATTCTGGAGCTCTCAATTTTGGTTTAGGCATCTCCTATAAAGACTGAAGTAGGAGCAACAATACGGAATAAGAAACGAGAAAGGTCGATCCCCCAATCGAAGGCAATGAGCGTTTAGATTATGGGTCTCCTACTCTCAGATTTCTTCCAAATTCGTGTGTAATCCTCCCCCATTTCTCTTCAAACTTATTCCTACAGTTTCTCAACAAGATTACCCACCAGTTCTATGAAGGAATAGAGTGCTGAAAGTGCCCAGAAACCATTCCCTCAATTCAATCCGCAATTGAAGAACTTCAAGAAAAACTTAAAAATCCAATTCGAGGATAAATGATGACTCGTCGAGCAAGAATGATTCCAATCAGTTTCTGCACCTCCAAGGAATGCTTCCATAGAAGACCACGAAGAAAAATAACCTCGAGAGCCTGCCGAATTGAAGGAAATAAGTTTCGAAATTAAATTGGGGATAAGAGTCGAATTCCTATCTACGATCTCTTTTCCTTCAAATTAAGGATTCCTCTAGCTTCAAAGGAAGAAGTTGAGTAAACTTGATGAAGGAATCGAGAGCTGAAACGTTGTAGAACAAGCTACCCAACAGATCAAAAATCTGGCGTTTTGAGTGAGTTGCATACTGAGTACGATTTCTCGAAATTAAGGTCCTAGACTCAAAGACATTCCTCTAAACCAATTCCTTTAGCCTGAAAAAAGAATATGAAAGAGGTTCAATAAAGAAATAGGGCCTTGAAACCCCTAGAATCGGCTACCCAATAGAAAAATCCTTTGTTTTTTCTCCAGCGATAAATCACATTTTGGATGAACTTTTGAAGCGAATATCTTAGGCTACGATCTACGAGAAGGTATCAAATCAATCCCTAACACTTCCTTCTAACACTCAGCTTTAAGTTTCATGAAGAAATCAAGAAGAGAAATGCTGTAAATGTGGCTGTACAGGCCGAGTTTCAGATGGCGGAGATGCAAAAAATGAGCATCTTCTTCCTGTTCAGAGGAAGAAAACGATGATATGGCCAGTTCAACTGAACTATCCAAGTCAACTCAAAATTTGAACTTTTCTCGGGTTTTCTCAATTTTAACCCCATTCCAGACCGATTCTCATAAAAACATTATGGTTTCATAAACTAGACACAATAAGGAGTACGTGGAAGGAAATTTGAAGTAATTCAGATACTGGAAGCTCAAGAATAGAGGTCCGAAACGTCAGCGAAGAGGCAAGTAGCCACCTTGGACTCTTTGTTAAGAAATACTTGTAGAAATTGCTTGAATTTCATATGAACCCTAAACCTAGTATGAATTAAGGATATATGAAATAAAAACCCAAAGAACCCTAAGTTAAAACCTTAAACCGATCAAATAGCTCGAGATTTAAGTAATGTTAAAATAACCCACTATATGAGCTCCGCTACCCATCAAATTTTAATACTGAGCATATTATAGTATATTGAGGTTAGATATGAAATTTGTTGGTCATTGGATAAGGATAAGTAGGTAAACCAATAAACTGTGTAAAATGACCATAATGGCCTTAAGAAAATTTACCTTCAGCTCATGACCTAGATGACCTTCAAATGCTATGAAATTCATCAGTAGATCTTATTTTATAAAATGTTATATGAATCCTTATCCCATGAGGTTATATAAGGTAATGAAGTTTGGGAGTTATTGGAAAACTTTAGTTAGCGAAACCAAGATATGGGAGAAAATGTTATCCATATGACTTTTGCCATGAAGCACGATGTTTATAAATTTTGTAGTCATTGTTGCCAATGTTTGCTGAAAACAAAAAAAAGATAGGGATGTTAAATTTTTAAGTCACTTTTGGAAAGTATGGTAGATAAATTGGGTACTAAATTATTGTTTTCAACTGCATGTCATCTGAGGTGGTTATTGGTTAGAGCTATTATTTATAAGAATATTAAGTCATAAATTGGGTAACAAATTATTATTTTCAACTGCATGTCATCTTTAGATTAATGAGCTGGTTAATAGAACATTCGAAGCATTGCTTAGGGCTATTATTTGTAAGAATATTAAGTCTTGGGACGAATATATGCCACTCATTGTTCTCTTTTTGAAGTTGTTTATGAATTTAATCTACTTACGTGTCTTGATTTGCTTTCTATCATCTAATATTTTTGTGAGTAAAGCAGCCACAAGTAAGGGAAATGAGATCAAAACATTGCACAAAGAGGGGAATGAGACAATTGAGAAACAAAATTTCAATGTTGTTTCAAGAATTAACAAAGGACGGAATGAAATCATTTTTCAACCTTGTAACTGGGTTTAGATACATTTTCGCAAGGAGTGATTCTCATCTCAAAGGAAGACAAAGTTACATCCAAGAGGGGATGACCCTTATCAAGTCCTTTAAAGAATTAATAACAATGCATATAAAATGATCTTCCATGAGAATTTCAGCACATCCTACTTTCAATGTTGCTGACTCGAGTCCTATTGATGTAGGTGATGATTTTCTGATTCGAGGACGAATCCTTTTGAAGAGGAGGAAGATGATAAGGACCACGGTGTTCCAAATGTTCCAACTAGATCTATTACACGATCCAAGGCTAAGAAGATTCAACAAGCATTTATTCTTCATCTACAAAATTGGATAGGCTCGGTTCAACTATTATTTCATGTGTTACAAGCTTATTAGATTGAGGAAAGACCATTTGGAGCTTGAGAAGTGAATATTTACACGGTTGAAGGAGCAGATGAAGTTGCAAGCATCATTACATGAGTTGTTAGAAAACTTTATTTATTTTTAATTTCATAAAGTTTGTAATGGTAGAATTATCAAATTGACTTCATCTTTTGTGGAGATTCAAGGGGATCGAGATTAAATCCCGGCCACTAACTTCTTTTGTGGGGAGACTATAAATACCCACAAATTATTATGTAAAAATCAGATTTGTGATGAATGAAATTGATCTCTCAAGTTCAAAAGTTTCCCTTCAAAATCTGAGCATGGTCTATTCCATTTATAAGTTTCATGTCATTCTTGTGGTAGAATCGCATGTGAGCCATATAGTAAGCTTTGATATTGCGTGGTTGAGTGAAATTCTCAACTTTCTACTTATTTTTGGGATTTCTTTTCTCCATATTCATTGTAATATATCTTGATACAAACAAGTTTATTTTTCTAGGGAATGTATTAAGCACATGAATTTATTAATTACGGTGAACTTTTGTATAAAACGAAGTAAATACAAATGGAGTAACATGAGATAGAAGTAAACATAGTAATAAAAAGAAACTACATAAACTTAAAAAAAGTTAATCCCATTTTACAATAAAAATATTGTTCAATTGTAGCCAAGAAGTAGTTTTGAAAACTGGCTACTTCATATCCATCTATGTTTGGAAAACTAAAATAAAAAAATAAAAATAAAAATATTTTTCAAAAACTTAGTTTGGAGTGAAATTTTGCTTAAAATTCAAATGTTTTTTTCTTAATAAAAAGATAAAATACATAATTTTGAAAAAAAACAAAATAATTATCAAAGGGGCCTAATTTTTAACATATCTATCCTAAAAGAATGCATGGACTCTAGTGGCAATGCTGCTTCAACTGTGTGATAGATCATGTGAAGTTAACATGACAATAATAATAGGTTCTAAAGCACAAAAATATGTGGATAAATTTCATATATTGAGGTGTGGAAAACATATACACACGGGCAACTAAAACGATAGATCCACTATAAGGGCATTTGGTTTAGTGGTATGATTTTTTCTTTTTTTACAAATTAGGTGGAATGAACAAACAAAAATAATGAGTTTAAAAATACCGAACAAAATATCAATTTTCAAATGGAATGGAGACATAAGACTATTCCAAAAAAGAAAAGGATAAAAGAAAAATATTAAATACATTTTCAACTAATGCATTTGATTGAGAGATATTAGGGTCAATATAAGAAAAGTATAGCATTAACTAATTTTCATGGACACATGGATCCTTACCATACTAAAATGACTAGTTTATTGTTATCAAACCAATAACAGTTCATACGAGCTAAATCTTCCAATTGATAATTAGGCCAGAGAAAGAACTTGAATTTATTTTTATATCTATCAACATGTTTGTTACCTATTTCTAGAATTGAAACAAATTAGAATTCTGAACTCTCACGACTTCTGGGTGATAGGAAATTTTCCCGAAGCAAATCATAATGATTTTTGGTTCTCTTTTCATTAATTTTTTGATTTATTGCAATGGATTTACTAAAACTCTTTTTTGTAAGGATAGTCTTTTTCTTGATATCTTTGATTAATTTAGTACTTATTTTTATGAACTAATAAAATACATATGGTTTGATATATAATAAATTGTCCATCATTTTGTACAACAGACGAACATGTTCAATAATAAATATTTATTTTTTAATAATTCATTATTAACTTGAAACTCCTTGGGAACTATCAGAATCTCCAAATTCATTTCTCATCTTTAAATACAAGTTACACTAATTTTTATGAGATTTATCAGTTTAAGCTAGAACAACTTAGTATTTCTTCCTTAGTTCTCATCCCATCAAAAAAAAAATTATCTTTTCTATTGTTCAATGGGTTGAATTCTTAATTTATTGTGAGATAATTAAAATCTTCATTATAAATTTTTTCAATGAGTTCAAAATTATTACCCTAGGTTTAGTATTTTGATTAGAGATTCCTCTTTCTTATTCTTAATCAAATTTTTGAGTGGGCTTGACTTAGTTGATACATGATTTATGTTGTCTTTCATTTTCTTTTCGTTTGTTTGAAAAATTATATCGATCAATTCCGATTCTTTCTTTTTCTATTTATTGTTTTCTCATTGAGATGTTAATATTTCTTAACAATATTAACTGAAATACATCCAAATGATTTGAGAACAAATTCTAAAAACACAATGATAAATTTCAAACCTTAAGGTGCATAAAGCACATGGACTAGCAACGAAAAACGATAGATTAGTAAGAAAGACATTTGGTCAAATAGTATGATTTTCAATTCCTGTGTAAGAGGTCCTGAATTCCATAATCAGAATGCCCCACAAGCTCTATCAAATGGTTTTGTGTGTTGTAAAAACAATAGTAAAAAAACTTAACATGATAACTGCAAATAAATGATCTCCAAAGAAAACAAAAGTATTTTTAGTGGTAGAATTATGTTCCTTAGACTTTATTGCCGTAGTATACCAAGTAATGGGAAAGTATATATGGGATGCCTTAAGGAAAGTAATCTAGTATGTTTTTATATTTAGAATTTTCATGATTGTCATTTGTATGAAGTGACAGGTCTGCTACTCGAGACACATTACAAAATAGAAAAAGTAGTATAATATATTAAAAAGATAATGCTTCTAAATATTTGAGTTCATAATTATACAAATATTGATAAGATAAGGAATCACTATAAGGGGAGTAAGATTCGGATTACCTTGTTGATCGAATATCTCAAGGCAAGAACATTGTTTGAGATTCGAATCACTCAACAAGCAAGATCGATCATGTCTAGCTTGAATGATTCTTGTTGATCAAATATCTCAACGCAAAAACACTTGTTTGATATTCGAATCACTCCACAAGCAAGATTGATCATGTCGAGCTTGAATGATTCTACATGCAACCTAAACTACATAGAATTTCAAAGAAACTTAGCCATTGGCTAAATAAAAGCACAAATACTCCTTTTACTATATTTTCCAAGTCTCCCTACAAATACAACATACATGGCTTTATATAGTAGTCCCAACTAGGTTCGAATTGGTGACCTCTTGATCTGCAATCAAATGCTCCAATATTGAGCTATGGACCCATTTTGTATGATCTCAACCTTAGTGACCCCTTATATAGATTATCGGTCCAAAAGTGACCCTACCGAATCGGCTATGGACCAATTTTGTATAAATTGGTGGATTACCTATCGGAAATTAAACACAGATCGTTAGATGCAAAGTCGAAAGTGCTAACCACTACACCATAGAACCAGTTGTTAAACTTTATTTTGGCAGCGATTTTGATAAGCGCCAATAACGCTAGATTTTGCAAAGCTAGAGGTCGTAGTATTTTTGCAAACTTTTACAAAGAAAGCTAACTTAACGAATTGATTTCAACCAGGAGCAGGTTAAAAGGATAAATAACTCTTAGATTGAACTTGGAATCTATGATTGTCACTCTTAGATTCCAAGACGACTCACTCAAGAATTAACTTGATCACGACTAATCTAATGAATAGATTTTAACACCAAACCTAAAACAAGGTTTGAAAGAAACATAACACCAAATGGTTTCAAACACAAAGTTTTTGTATTCCAAAATATTTTCAAACTTGAATATTACAAGCATTTAAATAGGCCAAAAAGATAATTCAAACATAGCTCATCTACAAACTACCCAAAGCTATTTAATACAAATTGAAGAAAATAAGAAATAACATAAATAATTTTAAATGTAATTCAACTCCAGAAGATAAAAAGTCTTCAAATTACATTCCAATGCCAGGTGATATTTTATTACCACTCAATTCTTTTCTTGATTTATTGTAGTTGAACTTAAAAGTATGACAAATAAGCTGGATTTATTTTAAATTTCCTTTAAAATTTTTGTGCACAAAATACAATGGAAATAATATATATATATATTTTTTTTACTGTTTTGTAATTTGTATGGTATTATTAGAGGCTTTTGAATGAAATATGATAATTGATTCCCTATCCACTTTGACAATTTTAGATACCTCCAATATTTGATGCGTCACATTTCACTATGAGATCTGCCCTTGGGTCAATAAGACTTAAGCAGAGAGTTTATGACTAATGATTTGATTTTTTTGGGTTGTAGAGATATCTTTTACAAATCAAAACTTTGTATTATTTTCAAGACACTCATCAAGACATTTGTGAACGTGCCTGATATCTTGAAGGATTTAAGACACATAATTGAGAGAACCTAAATTTTATTTGAAGTTGGCTTTTCTAGGATACGTCGTCACAAAACTTTGAGACAAACTCAATGGACCATTGGATGGGTTTTATAAGGCTCAAATAAATTTAAAATCCAAGAAAACGGATGTGAGTTTGATATTATTTAATTTTGGGTAGGGACACAACTAGCTGATTTCTTTTGATTACATTAATGAATGTAGGTAGATGTTTAAAGTGTTGATCTTAATGGTTTTAGAAAATATCAACACATCATCATTATAAACTATTGAAATTTTTTGAAAGGATTGAAAATATCATTCATAATCATCTGAAATTCGGATGGAGTGTTTTTTAGCCTAAATTGCATGACGTTCCTCTCATATTTTCTAAAGGTGACATTAAATGCTATTTTATATTTGTCCTTTTAGGAAATTAGAATTTTACGAAATCCCAATTTCATATTGAATTTTATAAAAACATTTGACTATAAATTCTTTTTATCAAATCATTTTTTTTTTTTTTGATTGAATATCTTATTTATTCTAAAACCTTATTCAAAGGTTTGTAGTTAATTACCGGTATCAGAATTTCTGGTTTCTTTTCAACATGTTGTTAACCTAAAACGTCAGACATGACCACATGCTCTTTAAAGACCTTATCAGCTTCCTCTGTAAAATATCACCTAAAATTTCAAAGTATTTAGTGTTTGATGCTTTTTGACTTAACCCTAGGGTTCTATTTATGGTGAACTTGTGATAGTTTTTGTCAAATTATATATTTGAATACCTAATACATTAAGATATAATATCTTATTTAAATAATATTAAAATTTCGTAGAATATCATAATATATGTTTAATTAATATGAATCTCATTCAAATTTTAAATATATATTTTTATTTAATGTTTATGATACACATCAATTATTTTAATATTTAACATATCAAATATGTTAATATGTTTTGATATTATATTTCAAGACTATAGGAACTTACTCAGAGGACTTGAGAGTTATGTTGGCCCACAATGCATCTCATGAACGATGCAAAACTATGGTGGCGCTCGAAGGTGAATTGTATAAAAAACTAGTCATGCACCAAAAAATCATGGGAAGACCATTGATGGAATTGAAGCAATCGACGCTCCCCTGGATGGGTTTCCAATTAAAGACCTAACGTTTGATGTTTGACTCTTTTGAAGAAAAAGCCCCACGATCGAACACTTCGAAATGTCGCGGTAGCTCTAAGAACTCTACCATACGACCCGAGAGTTGAGGGCTACAGGAACTTTCTGATACGACCTGAGAGCTACGTTAGCCGCAATGCATCTCATGGACGATGCAAAACTATGATAGTGCTCGAAAGTGAATGGTATAAAAAAGGGTCATGCACCATATAACTCATGGGAAGATCGTTGATGGAATCGATGCAATCAACACTCCCCTGGATGGGTTGCCAATCAAAGACGTAACATTTGATGTTGACTCTTTTGAAGAAAGAGCCACACAATCGAACAGCTCGAAACATCTCGGTAGCTCTGAGAACTCTAACACACAGGGAATGAAGTGTCGAAGAGTTAGACATTAAGCAAAAGATCATGCTAAAACTCTTCAGCGATCTGACAAAAGACTTCAGGACATCTACACCAAAAATTCATTGTCGTTTAGCGATTATGATATCTGGCTTTTACCGAGCAAACCTGGGTTCGATTCTCGACGATGGAATATTATTTTCTTATTTCATTTTATTTTACGGTTTCTATCTTAGATTAAAAAGACTTTTATGAACTTTGAACCTTTAATAGGGTTATGTCATAGATATTTGGTTCAATTCCAACAAGTGAGGTTGAGGTGATTCAAATGGTTAATGTGATAATCCGGTCATTTTCAAGGTCTCTTTTGTTGAACGCCATCATGGCTGAGAGGACTGAGATGAGCACCCAAGTGAGTTTGACAAGGAGGGTCGTAGAGAACCCCACCCCAAGCCAAGCTCATTTTGGGCTTAACAAACTTAAAATCCAAAAACACAAACCCTTAAATGGGAACTGGGATGCTAACGAATGAAAAAACTTTATTTTGACGTAGAATAATACTTGAAGGTTACAGGAACTTGCTTGTAGGACCTAAGAGTTACGTTGGCCATGCATCTCATGGACGATGGCGCTCGAAGGTGGATGATATAAAAAATGGGTCATGCACCATAAACTCATGGGAAGACCGTTGATGGAATCGATGCAATCGACGCTCCCCTGGATGGGTTGCCAATTAAAGACCTGAGGTTTGATGTCGACTCTTTTGAAGAAAAAACCACACGATCGAACACCTCAAAATGTCGCGGTAGCTCTAAGAAATCTACCATACGACCTGAGAGTTGAGGGCTACAGGAACTTTCTCATACGACCTGAGAGTTACGTTAGCCACAATGCATCTCATGGACGATGCAACACTATGATAGTGCTCGAAGGTGAATGGCATATAAAATTGGCCATGCACCATAAACTCATGGGAAGATCGTTGATGGAATCGATGCAATCAATGCTCCCCGGATGGGTTGCCAATCAAAGACCTAACATTTGATGTTGACTCTTCTGAAGAAAGAGCCACATAATCGAATAACTCGAAGCATCGTGGTAGCTCTGAGAACTCTAACACACACAAGGAAGGACGTGTCAAAGAGTTAGACATTAAGCAAAAGATCATGCTAAAACTCTTCAGCGATTTGACAAAAGACTTTAGGACATCCTCACCAAAAATCCATTGTCATCTAGCGGTTAGGATATCTAGCTTTCATTGAGGAGACTTGGGTTCGATTCTTGTATTATTTTCATTGGGTTCGATTCCTGTAAATGAAGTATTAGTTTCTTATTTTATTTTATTTTACAGTTTCTATCTTAGATTAAAAAGACTTTTATGAACTTGGTACATTTGTTAGAATTATGTTTTTCAATTTATTTTACCGTTTTTATCTTAGATTAAAAAGACTTTTATGAACTTGGTACCTTTGTTAGAGTTATATTTTTCATTTTATTTTACAGTTTCTATCTTAGATTAAAAAGACTTTTATGAACTTGGTACCTTTGTTAGAGTTATGTTATAGATATTTAGTTCAATTTCAACAAGTGGAGTTGAGGTGATTCAAATGGTTAATGCGATAATCCAGTCGTCTTAGCGGTCTCTCTTGTTGAACGACAACATGGTTGAGATGAGCACCCAAGTGAGTTTGACAAGTTGGATTGTAGAGAACCACACCTCAAGCCAAGTTCATGTGGGCTTAACAAACTTAAAATCCAAGAACACAACCCCTTAAATGGAAACCGGGATGCTAAGGAATTAAAAAGATTTATTTTTGACGTAGAACAATACTGGAAGGTTACTGGAACTTGCTCATAGGACCTAAGAGTTACGTTGGTCGCAATGCATCTCATGGACGATGCAAAACTATGGTGGCGCTCGAAGGTGAATGGTAAAAAAAAAAGGGTTATGCACCATAAACTCATGAGAAGACTGTTGATGGAATCGATATAATCGACGCTCCTCTGGATGGGTTGCCAATCAAGGACCCGATGTTTGATGTTGATCCTTTTGAAGAAAGAGCCAAACGATCGAACAGCTCGAAACGTCTCGATAACTCTGAGAATTCTATCACACACATGTAAGGACGTGTCGAAGAATTAGACATTACCCAAAACATTATAGTAAAACTCATTAGCGATTAGACAAAAGACTCCAAGACAACTACACTTAAAATTCATTGTTGTCCTACGGTTTGTATATTTTGCTTTCACATAGTTGATTCTGATTTAATTCTCTGAAATGGAATATTATTTTCATATTTCTTTTTATTTTATAGTTTCATCTTTTGTCACCAATTATATTTAAACTTTGCCTAATTTTGAGAGACACTTTAATGGTCAAGTTCAATAGTATCTTAGATTAAAAATACTTTTATGAACATCGTACCTATGTTAGTGTTATGTTATCAAGTGGGGTTGAGGTGATTCAAATGGTTAATGCGATAATCCGGCTATTTTTTAGGTCTCTCTTGTTGAACGCCATCATGGTTGAGATGAGCACCCGAGTGAGTTTGACAAGGAGAATCGAATTTAAACTTTACCTACGTTTGAGAGGCACTATAATGGTCAAGTTCAATGGTATTTTAGATTAAAAAAACCTTTTATGAACTTTGTACCTTTGTTAGTGTTACTTTGTACCTTTGTTTGTATTACTTTGTATGTTTGTTAGTGCTATGTTATAGACATTTGGTCAAGTTCAACAAGTGGGGTTAAGGTGATTCAAATGGTTAATGTCACTTTATTTGATTCAAATTATTAATGTGATAATCCAGTTGAACAGTTACCAGTTATTTCAAAGGGCTCTCTTATTGAACGCCAACAAGTCTGAAATGATTGAGAAGAGCACCGGAGTGAGTTTGACAAAATTGAAATAAAATCAAATAAAATCACTCAAACAAATTAATAAAATTGAAAAAAAATTAGCCTTATTTTATGACACTTCCTTCAACTTGAAGGGGCGGTAAACCAAGGATTCCTTCGCCCAAGACCCCTGATCCAACTCCCAACATGGAAATGATAAGCTATAGAATCATTCCAAGAACCTCAATGGATGGGTTACAAACTCACATTACCAATCTCGACAACTGGACGTGTCACCGAAGTTAGAAGAACGACCGCATCAGAGCAAGTCATGGAGATAGAAGATCCCGTTGAAGGATGATAGACCAACCGTAATCTTCAGCCCAACGACCCAAGGTTTTGTAGAAGCAAGAACCCTTGTATTAAAGAAATTAACACATTCTTATACAAAATTTGGATAAACCAAGATATAAAACTAGAATTAGATTATGATATCCAAGAGTGAGAAGAAAGATTTGAAACCTTTTTCTAAATTGAGTCACTTCACAATCGAACTTATCAAGGCTTGATTGAATAACTCAGATGCAATCTACCACAAGAATTGCATGAAACTTAAAAACGACAAAGATATGCTCATATTTCTATAAGGGGGACCTCTCAGCTTAAGAGATCAATTTCATTGATCACAAATATGATTTTATATAATAATTTGTGGGTATTTATAGTCTCCCCACAATAAAAAGTTAGTGCCGATGATTTAATCTCGATCCTTTAAATCTCTACAGAAGACAAAGTCAATTTGAGCATTACAAACTTTATGAAATTAAAATAATAAATAAATTTTTCTAACCACTCATGAAATGTTGCTTACAACTTCATCCGCTACTTCAACCGTGCAAATATTTACTTTTGAATCTCCAAATGATCTTGACTCAAACAAATCAGCTTGTAACACATGACATGACGGTTGAACCTAGCCTATCCAATTTTGTAGATGAAGTATGAATGCTTGTTGAATCTTCTTGGCCTTGGGTTGTGTAATAGGTTCAGTTGGAACACCGTGATTCTTATCATCACCCCCCTCTTCAGGATTCGTCCTCAAATCAGAAAAATCATCACGTACATCAAAGGGACTCAACTTAGCAACATTAAAAGTAGAATGTATTGACAATTCTATAGGAAGATCAATTTTATTGTTCCATGCAATATAATGAGTCATTTTACTAAATGTCTTACGGAGGATTTATAGTCAAATAAAGAATTAGAAATCCAAGCTATCGTTAGATCTACGGACAGTACTCCCAATTGAATTGAGCTATCTATGCTTAACATTAAAATGAAAATTCATCAGTAAAATTATTTACGCTAATTCATTGAAATTTTAAAAAGAAATCATCTTTAAATTTAGATAAGATAGTAAGTTATACTACTTGAATCAGGTGTGGTGAAGGTCGAATGAACACGTGACCTTCAAATCTTCAATATTACTCTATCCCAACTAAGCTATCCCTGTAACATTAAAAATGAAAATTCAGAAATTTTAAAAAGAAATAATCACTAATTTTAGATTGAATATTCAGGTTATGCAAGTTAGTCAACTTGAATTAGGTGCCGTGAATGTGGATCAAACACGTGACTTTTAGATCTTCACTAATGCTCTCCAAACTGAGTTATCCCGCTAACATTAAAAATAAAAATTCATCGGTAAAAATATTTTCACTACTTCATTGAGATTTTAAAAATTGAATAGTCAGGTTATAAAATCTAATCACTAATTTTAGATTGAATAGTCAGGTTATGCAACTTAGTCAACTTGAACGTGGATCAAACCCGTGACCCCTTGAGATCTTTAGTTACTCTCTCCCAACTAAGCTATCCCCTGTAACATTAAAAATGAAAATTTGGAAATTTTAAAAAGAAATAATCACTAATTTTAGATTGAATAGTCATGAGTCAAGTTATGTGACTTGAATCGGTGCGGTGAACGTGGATCGAAGAACACGTGACCTTCGGATTTTCAATCTGACGCTCTCAAAACTAAGTTAGCCTCACTAATATTTGGAAAAAAAAATCATAAATAAAGGTATTTAAGCTAATTCATTATATTTTAAAAAGAAATAATCACTAATTTTAGTTTGAATAAAGTTATGCAACTTAATCGACTTATGTAACGTAAACCAAGTGCCGTGAACGTGGATTAAACATGTAACCTTCAGATATTCAATCCCAACTGAGCTATCCCCGCAATCATTAAAAATCAAAATTCATGTGTAAGGGTAATTTCGCTATTTCATTCTTCATTGAAATTTTAAAAATAAATAATAACTAATTTTTTATTGAATAGTTAGCTTATGCAAATTGAAACAGGTGCGGTAAACGTGAACATTAAACACGTAAACTTTAAATCTTCAATTTAACGCTCTCTCAACTGAGCTATCTACACTAACATTAAAAATGAAAATTCATCAGTAAAGGTATTTTCGCTAATTCATTTTAATTTTAAATAGAAATAATCAGTAATTTTTAATAAGATATTCAAGTTATCCAACTTGTATAAGGTGCGGTGAACTAGAACACGTTGGTATTTTCGATAATTCATTGAGATTTCAGAAAGGAATAATGACTAATTTTAGATTGAATAGTCGGGTTATACAACTAGAATCAGGTGTGGTGATCAAACACGTGACCTTCAAATCTTCAGTCTGATGCTCTCCCAACTGAGCTATCCCCGCTAATATTAAAAATGAAAATTCATAATTAAAGGTACTTCCGCTAATTCATTATATTTAAAAAAGAAATAATCACTATTTTTAGATTGAATAAGAAAGTTGTGTTTTTAGATTGTATAGTCACCTAATAAACTTGTGATCTTCAAATCTTCCGTCTAACAATCTCCCAACTCAGCTACTCTTGCTAACATTTAAAATGAATATTCATCAGTAAAGGTATTGGGTACGCTTCTGGAAATTCAACAAAAGGCAATAGTATTAGACCGAGATGCCAGATTTAAATCTCACTTCTTGAAAATTCAACAAATATTGGAAGACATGTTGAGGGTATATGTGATGGATTTTGCAGAAAGCTGAGATAAGTACCTACCCCTTCTGAAATTCGCTTATAATAATAGTTGCCAAGCCACCATACAAATGGCCACATACGAGGTTCTTTATGGACGAAGATTTTGATCCCCTATCTTTTGGGAAGAAGGGGGGCAAACGATAACTATTGGGCCAGAGCTGGTGCAAATTACCAACACCGCAGTTCAGAAGATTAAAGTTAGGATACAAACCGCACAAAGCCGAGAGAAAAGCTATGTAGACCTAAGGCGCAAGGACATGGAATTGTAGGTAGGGGATCATATATTCCTAAAGGTAGCACCCCATGAGAGAGGTGCTCAGGTGTGGTAAAAAGGGGAAGCTAAGCCTTAGGCTTATCCGTCCCTTTGAGATATTAGAAAGGATTGGATCTGTGGCCTATAGAATCGGACAATGCCCAAATTTGTCTATAGTACATAATATTTTTCATGTATCCATACTACGGAAGTATACCCTAGATCCTTCGCACGTACTGGCTCATGAAACTCTCTTCTTGAGAGATGACCTAACCTATAAAGAAGACCCAATTCAAATAATAGACAAGAAAGTCAAAAGATTGAGAAACAAGAAAATCGCTCTTGTTAAGGTCCTATGGAAGAATCATAGAGTAGAAGAAGCCACTTGGGAAACAAAAGGCAAATAAGAACGTTGTACCCTGACCTATTTTAGAATAAGCACTTTCGATGACCGAAAGATTTCAAAGGAGAGGAGAATTTGCAACACTCAAGGTCTCCAATAAGAGACAGTGTATAATCCCTACTAGGTTTTATCTAGAAGCAAAGAACACGTAGAATTAAAAAAACATTGAGAAAATGGTATTTTTTCTAATTTTTATAAACTTCCTGAATCATTAAATTTTTTATAGAATAATAATTACAAGGTGCTTAAAAAAGGAAGGATATGATCAGAGAAGACTTTTCTGGCAGAAGATTCAGAAAAATAAAGAATGAAATTATAGAAATTCTAGATGTTTCAATGGTAGTGGAAAATTCGTAACTAAATTATGAATTAGGGTAGACAATTAGGGGCAAGAAGCAAGCTTGTTCCTGGACCTTCTAAATAAGTTTACCCATAAGTTTGGTGAAGGAAAGAGGTCCTCATAGTGCTAGTAGGTTTACACACGAATCAGTCCATGTTAGGTTACTCTCTAATGTTTTCCTAAGCTAAAACCTCAACTCCTAAAGCCTAACCCAAGACATTATGTATAAACCTAGGTTCATCAATAATCCATGTACCAAGTACCTAGAACTATGTGAATAACATGCTAAATAAGTTTCTAGGATCCATACCCATAAGTAACCATTATCTGCTATTACGATGTGTAATAAAAGACCTCCTCTTTGGGTAGGATGTCCTGCAATATGTATCATGAGCTGGATGTTATGATAGGCCTACCTTTCCCATCAGCTAAATGAGATTTCCTGCACCACGATTTACCAGTAGGATTACATGATTATGATCTAGACCATTAGATCTCAACCATTAGATCTCCTCCAAAATTTGATATGATCTAGAACGAACATGCACGGATCATCACATCCAACGATTAGTATTTAAAGCCAAGGTCGGTAAGGCTATGATTGGAGTTGATATCTCCGAAAAATTATCCAGAAAGTTCGATCTCTAAATAACGAAGATTCTAGAGCTCTCAATGTCGGTTTAAGCTCCTCTTATAAAGTCTGAAGTAGGAGCAACAATACGGAATAAGAATTGAGAAAGTTTGATCCCCTAATCAAAGACAATAAGTGTTTAGATTATGGGCCTCCTACTCTCAGATTTCTTCCAAAATCGAGAGCAATCCTCCACTATTTCTCTTCGAACTTCTAAATAACGAAGATTCTGGAGCTCTCAATGTCGGTTTAAGCATCTCCTATAAAGTCTGAAGTAGGAGCAACAGTACGGAATAATAATCGAGAAAGGTCGATCCCCCAATCGAAGGTAATAAGCGTTTAGATTATAGGTCTCCTACTCTTAGATTTCTTCCAAATTCGAGAGCAATCCTCCACCATTTCTCTTCAAACTTATTCCTACAGTTTCTCAACAAGATTACCCACAAGTTCTATGGAGTAATAGAGTGTTGAAAGTGCCCAGAAACCATTCCCCCAATTCAATCCGCCATTGAAGAACTTGAAGAAAAACTTGAAAATCCAATCAGAGGATACATGATGACTCGTCGAGCAAAAATGGTTCCAATAAGTTTCTGCACCTGTAAGGAATGCTTCCATAGAAGACCGCGAAGAAAAATAACCTCGAGAGCGTGTTGAATTAAAGGAAATAGGTTTCGAAATTAAATTAGAGATAAGAGTCGAATTCCTATCTACGATCTCTTTTCCTTCAAATTAAGGATTCCTGTAGCTTCAGAGGAAGAAGTTGAGTATGAATGTGTTAATATAACACATGAGGAAGGAATTTGAATCTTAGGAACTTTTAGAACGTCAATTATAGTAAATAACTAGCATGTTCATGAGTATTAAAACTTAATGAGTTTGAATACTAACCTTTTGTAGTTTAAATTCCTTTTTCCTCACGAACCGGTTTCGAACCACCACTAGTGTCTTCTCCACTATCTTCCGGCCTTAGAACGGGATTGTGGAATCCGGTGAATGACTAAACTTGGGAGAGATTTTGTATATATGAAGAGAGTGTTTGTGAGAGGTTTTTCTCAAGGTTTTTCTCCAATAAGAAGACCTTTCATGTATTATGATCCCTCTATTTATAGAGTCATGTTTGCATGTTCATGCAAATTTGAGATCACAAAATTTTGACACTCAAAATTCCACTCAAATGTTTGGGATTATGTGACAAGCATGCATGCTTGAGTTAACCAAAGTTTGACACTCAAAATTCTACTCAAATTTGTGGGGTTTATTTGGCAAGCATGCAAGTTTGATTAAACCAAATTTTGACACCTCAAAATTTCACTAACATGGATTTTTCCATTAAATGAAGTCAACATGTTGACTTTTTTCATATTGATTTAATAATCAATTTGAATTATTAATTTCAAATAAAGTAATATTAAATTATTAATTAAATTTTTTAATTAATATTTAATATTAATTCAAATGACAATCGCAATTAATTCCTGCTCATATTTGATTAAGATATTAAATCTTATTTAAATATCTCAGATTCTCTCGTTTTGTTTAATTCGTAAATAAAACAAAAATGCGGTTAAATATATCGTATATATCGTATAGTATCGACATCATTTTCAACCCTCTTGATTGATGGATGTTTTTCTGAATGATCGTTTGTGTTTCAGCAGGACGTTCATTCCTGACACGACGTCGAAGTCATCCATTTCAACTATCACTAAACAATTTGCCAAGTCCAAGGCTCCAGCTTGATTAGAGTTCTCATTGTGACTCTTAAGACAGGCAAAGCTTCCAATTTGACGGCGTTCATCTTTCCTGTATCTTGATGCCAAAGGATGTTAAAATATTTTGCATCGGTCTCCATCATGAGTTGTGGGTGGCTCTAGAGTTGACAATGGTGTTTCTTACTACTTTGTGCTTTATCCAGACCTCGACATACATAATAGATATATATATTCATTTAACTACAAGACATATGGTCCATAGAAGAATTGTAACTCTTATACTCATTAATATTATAATGGCTACTACCTAAATTATAACCTAAAGTTGATAATTGATGTTCAATTAGCCAACCTTAAATTTGTAATCATTGTGGAGTGATTGAAATTAAAATGGAAGTAGCTTAAACTCCTAGTACGTTAAATGAAGTTGGTCTCTTCTAATAAAACACAAATTTCTCTTTAATATCATTAATACAATTATGCTTCCTATTGAACCTACCAAACATGAAATTAAAACTGCGTTCAATTTAACTCTATTTTATTGTCATCTTGAATGACGTGTAGGATATATTCTTGATTTAACTTGATATTTCATATTAGTTAAGTGTTTTTACAAAATCACAATTAGACAACAACAAAGATGAATTTGGTCGGTTTATTATTTTAAAGAAAATTTCTTTCTCCATCTTATTCCTAATAACTCTTCAACTAAATTCATATTATGCTAAGAAACAAATTTTTTACTCCAAGAAGTAAAATATGCAACTTTAACTAAAATTTCATCGAAACAAATTTTATTGTCATACAACATAGATGACAATTATAGCCTTCAAACAAAAACTAGAGTAGTTGTGGTGAACGGGATAGAAACTCTAGTGTTCATCCATAATATACAATCACTACCAAAATTATGACCTATAAATTTGAAAACATAAGTTGTAGTTGAAAATTACATAAAACAATCCCCTAAATCCAAGATCTCTGTGTCCAATTAGTCAATCCTAAAGATAGTAACTAACATAGAGTAATTGAAGATAGAGTAATTGAAGATAGAGTAATTGAAGCTCCACATGAAGTAATTTAAAGTTCCAGTTACTTAACTAAAGTTTATCTCGTCTTTAATGAAACATGAGTTGCACTTAAGTTCATGAAATATTTGCAGACTCCAACTCTGAGTACTATTAATGCAATTATATTTCATATGAGTTTGCCATAAATCAAACTATGGTACATTCAATACAACTTTATTTTCTTGTCATAGGAAGAAAAAAAGAAGAATTAAATCAAACAAACTGATGAACTGAGCCGAATAAATCCAACCCAACCCAAACTGATTAGTTTGATTCATTTGTTGGGTTGTAGTTTATTTGAACACTTGCATATTAGAACAATTCAATATTACATGACTTACTTACAAGTAAAATACTAGACCATCAATTTTTTGTTTTATAGTCCAACAACTGCTCAAGAAAATAGATTTCAAACTTGAGAGAACAAAATATAATGAGTTAAAAATGTTGCAATTTTTTAGAAAGGGCATTTGGTCTAGTGGTATGATTCTCGCTTAAGGTGGGAGAGGTTTCAAGTTCAATTCTCAAAAGAAAAGAATTGAGCCTTAGAGAAAATAACTCAACAACCTAGTGTATATTCTTCCATCTTAATCTTCAGAAACCAAAAAATTAAGGCAATTAAAACTATAATGATGATGCTCTATTAATAACATTTTATCTTTTTCACTATGTAAATAATTTAACAGCAGTCTAGATCTAAAAGATATAATAATGATTATTGCTCATGGATTTCATTAACAAGGAAAATAAATGAAATAATGATGGTACATTCCATAAAAAAAACTTAATATATAGCCCATAATAAGGGCATTTGGTCTAGTTGTTTGATAAATAATTTTCAATGAGGCCTAACCCAAGAGAATTCGTGGCAATGCACTACTTATATAAATTTCATCTATTGAGGCACATAGACTAGCAACTAAGAATTATAGATCTGCTATAAAAGGCATTTGGTCTAGTGGGGTATGATTATCGTTTTGAGTGTGAAAGGTCTCAAAATCAATTCTCAAAATGCCCCCAACAATATTATATCAAAATGAATTATGCAAGACAATATGGTTTTAAATGTGGCCACATAGGTTATCTATTATCACAATCCCAGAAGATGCGCCCAAATAACCGATGAAAAAGTTTCAATAGAACCGCGCACACTGAAAAAAAAAGTTCTTCTTTTCTATCACACCAAGAATTGTCATTCTTTTGTCTTTTAAAACCTCTTACCTTATCAGTCATCAGTTTTTTGTATCATATATTGAGACTTAAATATTCTTTCTTTGTGGTATCAGTCATGCTATTTTAATAGCCTGAAGTCATAATAGCCTCTCCACCGGTTCTGAAGACTCCTTCAGCATCAATGTGCTCCAATGAAAGAGATCATACCCTTTCCTGAACCAGAACCGAGCACAAAACGTTGAGGTAGAAAGTCGAAAGCGAGCTCTTTTCGCGTATACGCAATCTCAAAGCCCAATTAGCTCACGGACTGTCTCCTCAACCTTGGCGAGTATGAGTGCTTGGTAAGAGAGAATGTCGAATGAGAAAGACATTCGATTACGGCAACATTTGCAACTACCAAAGTGCACTAAACCTAGTAGAGATCTTCGACCTAACGATAATGGTACTTCAAGCCCATTTAATCAATCCACTTTGTACCTTATATAAGGTACTTAAATAATTTTCAATGAGGCCTAACCCAAAGGAATTCGTGGCAATGCACTACTTAAATAAATTTCATCTATTGAGGCACATAGACTAGCAACTAAGAATTATAGATCTGCTGCAAAAGGCATTTGGTCTAGTGGTATGATTATCGTTTTGAGTGTGAAAGGTCTCAAGTTTGATTCTCAAAATGCCCCCAACAATATTATATCAAAATGAATTATGCAAGACAATATGGTTTTAAATGTGGCCACATAGGTTATCTATTATCACAATCCCAGAAGATGCGCCCAAATAACCGATGAAAAAGTTTCAATAGAACCGCGCACACTGAAAAAAAAAGTTCTTCTTTTCTATCACACCAAGAATTGTCATTCTTTTGTCTTTTAAAACCTCTTACCTTATCAGTCATCAGTTTTTTGTATCATATATTGAGACTTAAATATTCTTTCTTTGTGGTATCAGTCATGCTATTTTAATAGCCTGAAGTCATAATAGCCTCTCCACCGGTTCTGAAGACTCCTTCAGCATCAATGTGCTCCAATGAAAGAGATCATACCCTTTCCTGAACCAGAACCGAGCACAAAACGTTGAGGTAGAAAGTCGAAAGCGAGCTCTTTTCGCGTATACGCAATCTCAAAGCCCAATTAGCTCACGGACTGTCTCCTCAACCTTGGCGAGTATGAGTGCTTGGTAAGAGAGAATGTCGAATGAGAAAGACATTCGATTACGGCAACATTTGCAACTACCAAAGTGCACTAAACCTAGTAGAGATCTTCGACCTAACGATAATGGTACTTCAAGCCCATTTAATCAATCCACTTTGTACCTTATATAAGGTACTTAAATAATTTTCAATGAGGCCTAACCCAAAGGAATTCGTGGCAATGCACTACTTAAATAAATTTCATCTATTGAGACACATAGACTAGCAACTAAGAATTATAGATCTGCTGCAAAAGGCATTTGGTCTAGTGGTATGATTATCGTTTTGAGTGTGAAAGGTCTCAAGTTTGATTCTCAAAATGCCCCCAACAATATTATATCAAAATGAATTATGCAAGATAATATGGTTTTAAATGTGGCCACATAGGTTATCTATTATCACAATCCCGGAAGATGCGCCCAAATAACCAATGAAAAAGTTTCAGAGAGCCATAGATTTGAACCGAACCGTGCACACTGAAAAAAAAAATTATCCTTTCCTATCACACCTAGAATTGTCATTCTTTTGTCTTTTAAAACCTCTTACCTTATCAGCCATCAGTTTTTTGTATCATATATTGAGATAATTATTATGAAAAAGCAATTCCACGAGTGTGACTTAAATATCCTTTCTTTGTGGTATCAGTCATGCTATTTGAATAGCCTGAAGTCATAATAGCCTCTCCACCGGTTCCGAAGACTCCTTCGGCATCAATGTGCTCCAATGAAAGAGATCATACCCTTTCCTGAACCAGAACCGAGCATAAAACGTTGAGGTAGAAAGTCGAAAGCGAGCTCTTTTCGCGTATATGCAATCTCGAAGTCCAATTTGCTGACGGACTGTCTCCTCAACCCTGGCGAGTATGAGTGCTTGGTAAGAGAGAATGTCAAATGAGAAAGACATTCGATTACGGCAACATTCGCAACTACCAAAGTGCACTAAACCTAGTAGAGATCTTCGACCTAACGATAATGGTACTTCAAGCCCATTTAATCAATCCTTTTTGTACCTTATTGTTGACTGAATAGGATGCACGCCAGGCCTAAATTCTCTCTCAGTCACCGGAGATGAAAGGAAGATCAGATCTGAAGTTCACGAATTGAAGAGAAAGTGGATCTGAGTTTTACACGCTTTCATTTTCAAAAGCTCCTCTTGCCTACGGTACTTTATTAGGGATGTGCAACAATATGGTCATCTCTCAGCCGTGTATAGAGAATTCCTTGATCATTTCCTTGGCGGATAACACAAATGAAATCGATTCCCTGACTGCCCATCTTATGAGTCCATTCTTGTCTTGTTGGTTTGTTGTACTATTCTATACCTCTCTTGATTGATTGAAAGACGTTCGGGAGCTGGGAGGGCCTATCGTGAGGGAACTTTCCTTTTCACGGTAGGGAAAGGCAAAGTGGGAGCTGCGTATGTCCACAATGATCAAAGGTAGAGCGACTCCTTCTTTAAAAGAGGTTGGTTTTATTGAAACTGTTAAATCCGCTTTCGTTAAAGAAAAAATAGGAGCCCGTGGTTTGGCGGATGTCGATTCGTATGAAAATGCGGACTCGACTCAAGATGAGGATTCCACTTTTCATACTCCTGCTACGAGCTGAAAGAGCTGGTAAGTTATCTCACTAAACGAAAAGAAAAAGCACATACGGGTTGACCTCATTACAAGGTGCGGGGGCTAGCCAAAGAAGGTCAGTCGAACTAGGTTAGAACCCTTAATCCGGTTCAGCTAGGTTTTTCCATGCGAGAATGTATGCGTATCGATATCCTCTTTTTGTTTATACGTTTGGAGAAAACTGCTAAGCCCGCCTTTCTTACGAAGTGTGATTCAATCTTTCAGCTCAAACTTTCCTCTCGTCCGACGGAAAAGGTAGGATTACGACTACCTTTTCCTTTTCTTGCCGGAGCCAAGGGATCAATCAGTTTCTACCAAAAAGTTCGCTATCTATTAGTTGTCGTAATCGAATGTATTTCTCATTTCATGTTAGCTCCTCCAAGAGCTTCGAGGTCCGTAGTAGACGAAACCTTGGACTTCTATTGAACTTATAGCATTGTCTGTTGAGCTCGCCGTTTAGGGTTGGCCTTACAGGAGATCGAGCAGCCTTTCTTTCCTTGCCTTGTATGCTTTCCCACTTATCGCGTAGCTAGCAAACTAGCCAAAGAGAGAGAGAGAGGGATCATGTCAATCAATTTGTATGTGCATTTTGTCCGTCCTGTACTTGCCTGCTTAGTTTTCTTAGCCAACATCTCCGGTTTCCCCCGAACCAAGAGGTTCGCTTATCCATACTCAACAGTCACACTTTTAGCAGAAAGACTGATTTTTTTCATAAAGTCGGTGCATAGATCAAGAAAGAATGAAGCTGTTTACAGGGACGGTTATGCGATACGTCTTTTTATACTCACATTTTCTTTAACCTTGCTGTCAACCTAGTCATTCTCGTTTGTTGCTTTAAGGGGTCTCCCCACTATAGATTACTCGGATTGGTTCTCACGTCCCTATGCCAAAAAGTATGGGCGAGTTTGGTTTGAGTGTTCATCGATTGGGTGGATCCATATGCTCCGGGGGGGTGAGACGAGGTGTAGCGCATCTGTTTTGGGTATGTTGTTTGCTAAAGGTTTTAGGAAAGGAGTACAAATTTTCTACATAGGTCATCTGTGGTCACAATCCTTCCGTGGCCCAACCCTTATTCGCAGTCCGCATCCAACCATTTCTTTTTCAATCTACATGTATGCTCCAAGCCAAACTCACGTAACTAGTCAGAAGCACGTAACTAGTCAGAAGATGCAGCCCACAACTGAACGGAAGACAAGTGTCACAATCGCACTCTTGCAGTAGTGAGACACTAATTATGTGACATTTGTTCTAATCCAATGAACAAGTCAACCATGCAAAATTTAGACTGAAGGAACAATAACGGTGTATGCTCGAATCACGTTTAGAAGAAATATTTTAGAAAACGTGAGCGAGGAAATACGTTAAAAATAATTTCAAATAGAGTAATGTTATAAGCTAAAAGTGAACAAACAACAACTGGTCACGTTCTCCCATAGTACATTTTGGGACATTTTAGTAATGATGGGTGTAGATATGATTTTGATGACTAATCATACACCCCGTATTGGCACAACAATAATAGTAAAAGCCTATCTAAGATGAATGCAGGTAAAAGGGGTTTGGAATGAGCATGCCACCATGAACCACCAATCGTTTACAAAAAAAGCTGAGTCGTCTAACATGCAGCCACAGGCAACACGCCTTGGCCAATCATGACTGCGACATCTGCGCTTACACAATTTGTCAATATCTCTATCAACCGGCTCTTCATAAACTCAACGTTGTAGGATGAGGCTGACTTTAGGTCTCGCGATGCGCTTCTAGCTGATCTCAGTATTGAGGAGTCTTTTCCAACCTACTAGAAGCTGTTGAAAATCACTTCTCGGTTTGTTAACTCTTCAACTCTTCTCTATTGGTGTCTTTCCTACTTTCTTTGCTTGAAACATTTTCTTCTTTGCATGACGTGATACCACTTGCTTCTACTTGATGTTTTCTTGGTCGGAATAATAACGTTTCAAGTTACTAACGTGGACAACAGAGTTAGTCTGTATCCATAGGAGCAATTGGATTTTATATGATGTCTTTCTAATCTTGTGTATAACTTCGACTAGTCCATAGATACTGAGAATGCTTTAATCCTTAGCATGAACAGCCCAATTGAATTTTGGATTTTAGATTCAGTTGCATCGTTTCATTCGAATCCAAGTAAGGAATTGTTTCAAAATTTCCAATAAGGAAATGTTAGAAAGGTGTATATTGCCGACAACAAAACGTTGGAGATTGAAGGGAATAAAGATGTCCACATATAAACTCTAACAGGAAATGAGTGTGTGGATATTATAGGATGTCAGATATATTCCTGATCTCAAGAAGAATCTAATCTCTATTTGTCAGTTGGATAGCACAGGTTATGCAGCCGAGTTTGGAAAGAGTTTTGGGAATATTGTGAAGGGTGTCATGGTGGTAGCATGACCTAAAATCGGGAACCCTATATAATAATGTAGAGTTTATAAACATGGTTGCTGTTGCTAAGAGTGCTTCCAATTCAAGTAACAGCAACAACAACCATGTTTATGCACCCTACAGCAGTGTCAATAGACTTGAACATATGAGCATCAAAGAAATGAAGATGATGGGTGCAAATGGAGTTTTAGAAGGCCTAAAATCTATTGATATGGGTGTTTGTGAGAGCTGCGTTATAGAAAAATATAAACGAGTTAGCTTCACAAAAATTGCTAGAGAACCAAAGAAAGTGCAATTGGAAATGGTCCATATAGACGTTTGGGGACCATCTCCAGTTTCTTCATTTCTAGTACCAAAATTTCATGGATTAGATGTCTCGCACTCTGCAACGAAAACTTTCTGTTTTCCTAAGGCTAGTCATATATCTCATGACCACTCTTTTCCTCCTCACCATATCTAGACACTATAACGTTGATCCATTATGGTCTTATATAGTTAACGTTCACTCTTTAATGTCCAAGGACATTTTATAACTACCACGAAAATCAAAACATACAATAAATTCATAAAAGTTTTACAACATATCATATACTACAAAATAGGGTTAGACTGCTTACTTGGTCGCGGAGAGACGTGTCATCGAGGTGAGTCATCTTGCTGCTCTGATACCAATCTGTCACAACCCAAATTTCAAGGGTTCAAAACTAAAATTGAAAGTTAAAACAAATAAAAATAAAAGTAAATTAATATAAAATAATGCTGTAAAATTAAAATAAGATTGAAAAACAACACCACATTAAATATAAAATTAAATTAAATTATAAGACGGTATTGTTCAAATTTATCCAAACAAAAAAAAAAAAGTGTTTGGGATAGAATTACAAAAAAAAAAAAAAAAAATACAAAAAACTCAAACACAAAGACAGACTAACGCTGCATAACAACCCCATCTGTGAGTGCACAATCTTTGAAGGCTCCCTCATACGAACCCATCCAAAATAATCACACCTGTGACCGCATCTCCTGACTTTAAACTGCTAGTCTAAACATGGTTTTGTCACCAAAGCTTTAGAGTTTAATCTATCTTTACAAAAATATTTTTCTCTTAATTTATAATTAGTCATAAAAAGAAATAATTAGATACAAATTTGGTCTAGAATTCAAAACTTTCAAATCTTACTGTTTCTTAACAAGATTCAAATCCAGATTCTTAAACTCCTAGTACCTTAAATAAAGTTGGTCTCCTCTAATAAAATAGGAATTTCTCTTAAGATCATTAAGACAATTATGCTTTATCTTAAACACGCCAAACATGAAACTAAAGTGCGTTCAATTTAACTCCATTTTATTGCCATCTTGAATGATGTTTAGGGTATATTCTTGATTTACTTTAAAGTTCTTGTGACATGACAGTTCATATTAGTTAAACTTTCTGCAAAATCACAAGTTAAAAAACAACAACGATGAACCTA
>NW_019272116.1:184755-260494 GCF_002738345.1 Cucurbita maxima | reverse complement strand
ATAGACACATTCTACCTCTGAGGACTTCACGTGTTTCCTGCAATACGAAAAAATACAAACTTAATACCTAGGCCTAAGGCTTCATACATACGTTTCAAGTGGTATAACAAGGGCATTTGGTCTAGTGGTATGATTCTTGCTCTGGGAGTGAGAGGTCTCGAGTTTGATTCTCAAAATGCCCCTTCAAGAGATTGTAGTATGGGGATGTAGCTCAGATAGTAGAGCGCCCACTTCTAATGTGGATACGACATAATGAGTAGGGATAGTTTTTCATGTCACTATTATTGAAAATTACTTCTTTTCAATTTTTCCTTATTCATGAAATGTTGAGTAGTGATATTTCTTCATTTTCAATATTTCCTTATTTATGACATAATATGCATATATACTTTTTCATTTTCACAATTATTGATGAAGGGACGTTTAGGGTTTTTTGATGTAAAAATCGTAGGGATGTAGTTCGAATGGTATAGCGTTCATTTCCCATGTGGAAAGTATGAGGCTCAATACCTTGCATCTTCAATTGAATCGATTATTAAATATATTATTTCTTTTCAATTTTTTCTTATTTAGGACATAATGAGCTGGGATAGTTTTTCATTTTCACTATTAGATGACGAGATGCATAGGACTTTGTGACGTAAGAATTGTGGGGATATCTAAACTATTTGTTATTAATATTTTGATATTTTTTTATTTTCACTATTATTGATGATGGGACATTAATAGGGTTTTATGATGTAAGAATCATGGGGATGTAGCTCAGATGGTAGAGCGCTCGCTTTGCATGTGAGAGGTACGGGGATCGATACCCCGCATCTCCAAAAGAAAGAAATGATTTTTTTCAGTATGAGTTAATTTAACATGTTATGTATAAGGTGGGTAGGAGAGAAAAAGAAAAGATACTTATATAAGGAGGACCTTCACTTCTTCACAATTGCAATATCTGACCAATGAATATAATGGTCATTTATAGTTTCTATCACAATAATATAAAATTTGGGAACAAAGCCTATATGAGACTGAAAAGACTCAAAAGACCGTTCAATGGTATTTTAGATTAAAAAAACTTTTATGAGCTTTGTACCTTTGTTAGTGTTACTTTGTACCGTTGTTAGTGTTACTTTGTACCTTTGTTAGTGTTACTTTGTACCTTTGTTAGTGTTACTTTGTACCTTTGTTTGTATTACTTTGTACCTTTGTTAGTGTTACTTCGTACCTTTGTTTGTATTACAGTTGAAGAGTGAGAAGCAAGATTTGAAACCTTTTTCTAAATTGAGTAAGTCCACAATCGAACTTGATCAAGGCTTAATTAAATATCTCAGATGCAATCTACCACAAGAATTGCATGAAACTTAAAAACGACAAAGATATGCTCAGATTTCTATAAGAGGGAACCTCTCAACTTGAGAGATCAATTTCATTGATCACAAATATGCTTTTACATAATAATTTGTGGGTATTTATAGTCTCCCCACAAAAAAAGTTAGTGCCCGTGATTTAATCTCGATCCCTTTAAATCTCCACAGAAGACGAAGTCAATTTGAGCATTACAAACTTTATGAAATTAAAATAATAAATAAAGTTTTCTAACCATTATGAAATGATGCTTGCAACTTCATCCACTACTTCAACTGTGCAAATATACCTCTCAACTTGAGAGATCAATTTCATTGATCACAAATATGCTTTTACATAATAATTTGTGGGTATTTATAGTCTCCCCACAAAAAAAGTTAGTGCCCGTGATTTAATCTCGATCCCTTTAAATCTCCACAGAAGACGAAGTCAATTTGAGCATTACAAACTTTATGAAATTAAAATAATAAATAAAGTTTTCTAACCATTATGAAATGATGCTTGCAACTTCATCCGCTACTTCAACTGTGCAAATATTTACTTTTGAATCTCCAAATGGTATTGACTCAAACGAATCAGCTAGTAACACATGAAATGATGGTTGAACCTAGCCTATCCAATTTTGTAGATGAAGCATGAATGCTTGTTGAATCTTCTTGGCCTTGGGTTGTGTAAAATGTCTAGTTGGAACACCGTGATTTTTATCATCATCCCCCTCTTCAAAAGGATTCATCCTCGAATCAAAAAAATCATCACCTACATCAAAAGAACTCAACTCAGTAACATTGAAAGTAGAATGTACACCGTGATTCTTATCATCATCCCCCTCTTCAGGATTCGTCATTGAATCAGAAAAATCATCACCTTCAAAGGGACTCAACTTAGCAACATTGAAAGTAGAATGTATTGACAATTCTAAGGGAAGATCAATTTTATTGTTCCATGCAATAAGAACAATAAAATGAGTCATTTTACTAAATGTCTTACAGAGCATTTATAGTCAAATAAAGAATTAGGAATCCACCACGCTATCTTTAGATCTATAGACACACTATCTATGCTTAACATTAAAATAAATGAACGTGGATCGAACACGTCTCCTCTTCACTATGACGCTCTCCACACTAATATTAAAATTGAAAATTCATAATGCAAAGGTGTTTCCACTAATTTTAGTTTGAACGTGGATCAAACACGTGACTTTCAGATATTCAATCTGACGCTCTCTCTGAGCTATCCCCGCAATCACTAGAAATGAAAATTCATCAGTAAAGGTATTTTAGCTGATTTTAACAAGGAATAATGACTAATTTTTTTATTGAATAGTCAGGTTTTGCGAAACAGGTGTGGTGAACATGGATATCGAACACGTGACCTTCAAATCTTAAATTTGACGCTCTACAAACTGAGCTATCCCCGCTAACATTAAAAATGAAATTTTTTTAAGTAAAGGTATTTCCGCTAATTAATTGAAATTTTAGAAAGAAATAATCACTAATTTTAAATTGAAGAGTCAAATTATGCAAGATCGAATATGAGACCTTTAGATCTTCAATCTAACGCTCTCTCAACTGAGCTATCCACACTAACATTAAAAATGAAAATTCATCCTAAAGGTAATTTCGCTAATTCATTTTAATTTTAAATAGAAATAATCACTCATTTTTAATAAGATATTCAAGTTATCCAACTTGTATAAGGTGTGGTGAACTAGAACACGTTAGGTATTTTCGATAATTCATTGAGATTTCAGAAAGGAATAATGACTAATTTTTGATTTAATAGTCGGGTTATGCAACTAGAATCAGGTGTGGTGAACGTGTTGATCAAACACGTGACCTTCAAATCTTCAATCTGACGTTCTCCCAATAGAGCTATCCCTGCTAATATTAAAAATGAAAATTCATAAGTAAAGGTACTTCCACTAATTCATTATATTTAAAAAAGAAATAATCAATAATTTTAGATTGAATAAGCAAGTTATGTTTTTAGATTGTATGGTCAGGTAATAAACTTGTATCAGGTGCGTTGGACGTGGATAAAACATGTGTGACCTTCAAATCTTCCGTCTAACAATCTCCCAATTGAGCTACTCTTGCTAACATTAAAAATGAATATTCATCAGTAAAGGTATTCGGTACGCTTCTGGAAATTCAACAGAAGGCAATAGTATTAGACCGAGATGCCAGATTTAAATCTCGCTTCTGGAAAATTCAACAAAAGGCATTGGGTACATAGTTATAGTACAACATTCCACCCATAAACAGATGGTCAAACAGAAATGCTCAAGCAAATATTGGAAGACATGTTGAGGGTATATGTGAATGATTTTGCAGGACAATGAGATAAGTACCTACCCCTTATGAAATTTGCTTATAATAATAGTTGTCAAGCCACCATACAAATGGCCACATACGAGGTTCTCTACGGACGAAGATTTTGATCCCCTATCTTTTAGGAAGAAGGGGGCAAACGGCAACTATTGGGCAGTAGCTGGTGCAAATTACCAACCCCGCAGTCCAGAAGATTAAAGCTAGGATACAAACCACACAAAGCCGAGAGAAAAGCTATGTAGACCTAAGGCGCAAGGACATGGAATTGTAGGTAGGGGATCATATATTCCTAAAAGTTCCACATGAGAGGGGTGCACAGGTAGGGTAAAAAGGTAAGCTAAGCCCTAGGTTTATCCGTCCTTTTGAGATATTAGAAAGGATTGGATATGTGGCCTATAGAATCGGGCAATGCCCAAATTTGTCTGCAGTACGTAATATCTTTCATGTATCCATACTACGGAAGTATACCCTAGATCCTTCGCACGTACTAGCTCATGAAACTCTCTTCTTGAGAGATGACCTAACGTATAAAGAAGACCCGATTCAAATAATAGACAAGAAATTCAAAAGATTGAGAAACAAGGAAATCGCTCGTGTTAAGGTCCTATGAACGAATCATAGAGTAGAAGAAGCCACTTGGGAAACAGAAGGCAAATAAGAACCTTGTACCCTGATCTATTTTAGAATAAGCACTTTCGATGACCGAAAATTTTCAAAGGAGAGGAGAATTTGCAACACTCAAGGTCTCCAATAAGAGACCGTGTATAATCCCTACTAAGTTGTATCTAGACTTCCCGAATCATTCAATTTTTTATAGAACAATAATTACAAGGTGCTTAAAAAGGAAGGCTCCGATCGGAGAAGATTTTTCTGGCAGAAGATTAATAAAAATCAATAATGAAATTATAGAAATTCTAGATGTTTCAATGGTAGTGAAAAATCCGTCTATAAATTATGAATTAGGGTAGACTATTAGGGGCAAGAAGCAAGCTTAATCGAGTACCCAATCGAGAGATACAAGTTTTTTGTTTTGGGGTATCGTGTTCATGGGTTTACCTCGAATTCGAGAACTATAGTCCACTATTCATTTCCAAACTTGTTCCTGCACCTTCTAAATAAGTTTACCCATAAGTTTGGTGAAGAAAAGAGGTCCTCAAAGTGGTAGTAGGTTTTCACACAAATCAGTCCATGTTAGGTTACCCTCTCATGTTTTCCTAAGCTAAAACCTCAACTCCTAAAGCCTATCCCAAGACATTATGTATAAACCTAGGTTCATCAATAATTCATGTACCAAGTACCTAGAACTATGTGAATAACATGCTAAATAAGTTGCTAGGATCCATACCCATAAGTAACCATTATCTGCCATTACGATGTGTACTAAAAGGCCCCTATTCCTCTTTAGGTAGGATATCCTGCAATATGTATCATGAGCTGGATGTTATGATAGGCCTACCTTTCCCATCAGCTAAACGAGATGTCCTGCACCACGATTTACCAGTAGGCTTACATGATTATGACGACACCACTCATGTGTTCATGGGGAGAAAATTGAAGGTTATTTTAGAGGAAGGTTTTCAAGATCAGTATATGATACATGACACGATGACCTCTTAGCTACAAGATCCTGTAAACATAACAAGAAGTAATATCCTAGCTTAAGGTCGCGATTAAGACCCTATTAGTAGGCTACTTACTAAGTTTTACTCACTCCATGTTTATCATTTTTTTTTTTTTTCAAGTAACTAAGAGTTGGTCGTGGATGAGAGCAGACATTGGAGTGTGGCCATGGACTAACCTCTGTTTTTAAAATAGTATTTTTTGTTCTTCTTTTGAGTATGCTTCTTATTTTGTGTTTGTAACGAGTATGTATATGTAACACCCCAAACATGAAGAAAATTATCTCCCATAAGAATAAGCCACTCATGAAAGACCCAAAGGATAGAAAGGAAAAAAATTAAAGTTTTAAGCAAGAACAAGGGACTTAGTCAATTGAGTACCCTAACAAGTGATTTCATGGAGTTAAAAGGCCTTTTAAAAAGGATTGGAAATGAAAAAGTAAATGAAAACGGCAAAAAAGTCATTTTATCAATTATAAAAAATCTTTCCCGATTTGTAATTCCTTATCTAGAAGGAATCTCAAGATTCAAAATAAGGGGGAAATGATCAAAAAGCAATGAGGAATTTGTAGAAAAATTATGGATTTTTTTTCGAGAAAAATAATAATAAAATATTCGAAAAGTGGTAAATTACCAAAATACCCCTGAAAGAATGGATAATTAGAGAAATGCCACTCTAATTAGAATCAGAGCATCTACTGTGACCATTTGAGCAAAATCCTTCAAACTCAAATCTCAACTGTTAGATCTCTTCCAAAATTTGATATGATCTAGAACGAACATGCACGTATCATCACATCCAACGACTAGTATTTAAAGCCAAGGTCGGTAAGGCTATAATCGGAGTTGATATCTCCGAAAAATTATCTAGAGAGTTCGATCTCTAAATAATGAAGATTCTAGAGCTCTCAATGTCAGTTTAAGCTCCTCCTATAAAGTCTGAAGTAGGAGCAACATTATGAAATAAGAATCGAGAAAGGTTGATCCCCCAATCGAAGGCAATAAGCGTTTAGATTATGGGTCTCCTACTCTCAGATTTCTTCCAAATTCGAGAGCAATCCTCCACCATTTCTCTTCGAACATCTAAATAATGAAGATTCTGGAGCTCTCAATGTCGGTTTAAGCATCTCCTATAAAGTCTGAAGTAGGAGCAACAATACGGAATAAGAATCGAGAAAGGTCGATCCCCCAATCGAAGGCAATGAGCGTTTAGATTATGGGTCTCCTACTCTTAGATTTCTTCCAAATTTAAGAGCAATCCTTGACCATTTCTCTTCAAACTTATTCCTACAGTTTCTCAACAAGATTATCCACAAGTTCTATGAAGGAATAGAGTGCTGAAAGTGCCCAGAAACCATTCCCCCAATTCAATCCGCCATTGAAGAACTTTAAGAAAAACTTGAAAATCCAATCCGAGGATACATGATGACTCGTCGAGCAAAAATGATTCCAATCAGTTTTTACACCTCCAAACAATGCTTCCATAGAAGACCACGAAGAAAAATAACCTCGAGAGCGTGCCGAATTGAAGGAAATAGGTTTCAAAATTAAATTAGGGATAAGAGTCGAATTCCTATCTACGATATCTTTTCCTTCAAATTAAGGATTCCTCTAGTTTCAGAGGAAGAAGTTTAGTAAACTTGATGAAGGAATTGAGAGCTGAAACGTCGTAGAACAAACAACCCATGAGATCGAAATCTGGCGTTTCGAGTAAGTAGCATACCGAGAACGATTTCTAGAAGTTAAGGTCCTACACTCAAAGACGTTCCTCCAAAACCAATTCCTTTAGCTTGAAGATAAGATATGGAAGAGGTTTAATGAAGAAATAGGGCCTTGAAATCCCTGGAATCGGCTACCCAATAAAAAATCCTTTCTTTTATCTCCAGCGATAAATCATATTTTGGATGAACTTTAGAAGCGAATATCTTAGGCTACGATCTACGAGAAGGTATCAAATCAATCCCTAGCCCTTCCTTGTAACACCCATCTTTATGTTTCACGAAGACATCAAGGAGAGAAATGCTGTAAATGTGGCTGTCCAGGCCGAGTTTCAGATAGCGGCGAAGCGAAAAATGTGCATCTTCTTCCTGTTCAGAGGAAGAAAATGATGATATGGCCAGTTAAACTAAACTATACAAGTCAACTCAAAATTTGACCTTTTTTTGGGTTTTCTCAATTTTAACCCCATTCCAGACTGATTCTCATAAAAACATTATGGTTTCATAAACTAGGCACAATAAGGAGTACGTGGAAGGAAATTTGAATTTATTCAAATATTGGAAGCTCAAGAATAGAGATCCCAAACGTCGGCGACGAGGCAAGTAGCCACCTTGGACTCTTTGTTAAGAAATACTTGTAGAAATCGCTTGGATTTTCATATGAACCCTAACTAAGTATGAATTAAGGATATATGAAAAAAAAACCCAAAGAACCCTGAGTTAAGACCTTGAACCGATCAAATAGCTCGAGATTTAAGTAACGTTAAAATAACCCACAATAGTATGTTGAGGTTAGATATGAAATTTGGTTGTCATTGGATAAGGATAGGTAGGTAAACCAAGAAACTATGTAAAATGACCACAATGCCCCTAAGGTAATTTACCTTTAGCTCATGATCTAGATGACCTTCAAATGCTATGAAATTCATCAGTAGATCTTATTTTATGAAATGTTATATGAATCCTTATCCCAAGAGGTTATATAAGGTAATGAAGTTTGGGAGTTATTGGAAAACTTTAGTTTGCAGAACCAAGATATGGGAGAAAATGCTATCCATATGACTTTTTCCATAAAGCACGATGTTTATAAGTTTTGAAGTCAATGTTGGCAATGTTTGCTGCACACAAAAAAAAGATACGGATGTTAAATTTTTAAGTCACTTTTGGAAAGTATGATAGATAAATTGGGTAACAAATTATTGTTTTCAACTACATGCCAGCCTCAGGCTCATGAGCAAACTGAGGTGGTTAATAAAATATTAGGAGCATTAGTTAGAGCTATTATTCATAAGAATATTAAGTTATAAATTGGGTAACAAATTATTGTTTTCAACTGCATGACACCTTCAGATTAATGAGCAAACTTTGATGGTTAATAGAACATTAGAAGCATTGCTTAGGGCTATTATTTGTAAGAATATTAAGTCTTGGGGCGAATGTTTGCCAGTCATTGTTCTCTTTTTGAAGTTGTTTATGGATTTAATCCACTTACGTGTCTTGATTTGCTTTCTATTCATTCTAATATTTTTGTGAGTAAAGCAGCCACAAGTAAGGCAAATGGGATCAAAACATTGCATAGAGAGGGGAAGGAGACAATTGAGAAACAAAATTTCAATGTTGCTTCAAGAATTAACAAAGGACGGAATGAAATCATTTTTCAACCCGGTAGCTGGGTTTGGATACATTTTCGCAAGGAGTGAGTCTCATCTCAAAGGAAGACAAAGTTACATCCAAGAGAGGATGACCCTTATCAAGTCCTTGAAAGAATTAATAACAATGCATATAAAATGATCTTCCATGAGAATTTTCAGCACATCCTACTTTCAATGTTGCTGATTTGAGTCTTATTGATGTAGGTGATGATTTTCTGATTCGAGGAAGAATCTTTTTGAAGAGGGGGAAGATGATAAGGATCACGTTGTTCCAAATGTTCCAACTGGACCTATTACACGATCCAAGGCCAAGAAGATTCAACAAGCATTCATTTTTCATCTACAAAATTGGATAGGCTCAGTTCAACTATTATTTTATGTGTTACAAGCTTATTAGATTGAGAAAGAACCATTTGAAGCTTCAGAAGTGAATATTTACACGGTTGAAGGAGCAGATGAAGTTGCAAGCATCATTACATGAGTTGTTAGAAAACTTTATTCATTTTTAATTTCATAAAGTTTGTAATGGTAGAATTGTCAAATTGACTTCGTCTTTTGTGGAGATTCAAGAAGATCGAGATTAAATCCCGGCCACTAACTTCTTTTGTGGGGAGACTGTAAATACCCACAAATTATTATGTAAAAATTTGATTTGTGATGAATGAAATTGATCTCTCAAGTTGAGAAGTTTCCCTTCAAAATCTGACCATCATCTATGCCATTTATAAGTTTCATGCCATTATTGTGGTAGAATTGCAGGTGAGCCATTTAGTCAAGCTTGATATTGTGTAGTTGAGTGAAATTCTCAACCTTCTACTTATTTTTTGGATTTCTTTTCTCCGTATTCATTGTAATTTATCCTGATACAAACAAGTTTATTTTTCTAGGGAATGTATTAAGCACATGAATTTATTAATTACCATGAACTTTTGTATAAAACGAAGTAAATACAAATGGAGTAACATGAGATAGAAGTAAACATAGCAATAAAAAGAAACTACATAAACTTAAAGGAAGTTAATCCCATTTTACAATATAAATATTGTTCCAAAGAAAGTTTTGAAAATTGGCCACTCCATATCCATCTAGGTTTGGAAAACTAAAATAAAGAAAAAATAAATAAGTAAAAATATTTTTCAAAAACTTAGTTTGGAGTGAAATTTTGTGAAAATTCAAATGTTTTTTTTAATAAAAGGATAAAATACATAATTTTGAAAAAAACAAAGAAAAAAAAAACAAAATAGTTATCAAAGGGGCCTAATTTTTAACCTATCTATCCCAATGGAGTGCATGGACTCTAGTGGCAATGCTGTTTCAACTGTGTGATAGACCATGTGAAGTTAACATGACAATAATAATAGGTTCTAAAGCACAAAAATATGTGGATAAATTTGATATATTGAGGTGCGGAAAACATATACACACGGGCAACTAAAAATGATAGATCCACTATAAGAGCATTTGGTCTAGTGGTATGATTTTTTTTTTTTTTTTACAAATTAGGTGGAATGAACAAACAAAAATAATGAGTTTAAAATTACCCAACAAATATCAATTTTCAAATGGAATGGAGACATAAGACTATTCCAAAAGAAGAAAAGCACAAAAGAAAAATATTAAATACATTTTCAACTAATGCATTTGGTTGAGAGATATTATGGTTAATATAAGAAAAATATAGTTCTCATCCAATCAAAAAAATTTATGTTTTTAATGTTCAATGGGTTGAATTCTTAATTTATTGTGAGATAATTAAAATTTTCCTTATAAATTTTTTCAATGAGTTCAAAATTATTATTTTGATGAGAGATTCCTCTTTCTTATTCTTAATCAAATTTTTGAGTGGGCTTGACTTAGTTGATACATGATTTATGTTGTCTTTCATTTTCTTTTAGTTTGTTTGAAAAAACACATCGATCAATTCCGATTCTCTCTTTTTCTATTTATTGTTTTTCGATTGAGATGTATGGATCCATGGGCCTGTGTCTGCATAGAACTTGAACATGGATTAATGAAAATGTGCAAAAGCTAATTTAGTTCGTTGACTCGGTTCAGTTTCAAGACATACATCAAGCAAGAACCAATAATTTTATCTCTATTAAACAGACATTTCAAGTCAATTGAACCTGATTACATATTACAACTTAAATAAACTTAACATGATATGATATGAACTTTATTTATGTCAACATTTCTTAACAATATTAATTGAAATACATCCAAATGATTTGAGAACAAATTCTAAAAACACAATGATAAATTTCAAACCTTAACGTGCATAAAGCACATGGACTAGCAACGAAAAACGATAGATTAGTAAGAAAGACATTTGGTCAAATAGTATGATTCTCAATTCCTGTGTAAGAGGTCAGGAATTCCATAATCAGAATGCCCCACAAGCTCTATCAAATGGTTTTGTGTGTTGTAAAAACAATAGTAAAAAAACTTAACATGATAACTGCAAATAAATGATCTCCAAAGAAAACAAAAGTATTTTTAGTGGTAGAATTATGTTCCTTACACTTTATTGCCCTAGTATACCAAGTAATGGGAAAGTATATATGGGATGCCTTAAAGAAAGTAATCGAGTATGTTTTTATATTTAGATTTTTCATGATTGTCATTTGTATGAAGTGACAGGTCTGCTACTCGAGACACATTAAAAAATAGAAAAAGTAGTATAATATATTAAAAAGATAATGTTTCTAAATATTTGAGTTCATAATTATACAAATATTGATAAGTTAAGGAATCACTATAAGGAGAGTAAGATTCGGATTACCTTGTTGATCGAATATCTCTAGGCAAGAACATTGTTTGAGATTCGAATCACTCCACAAGCAAGATCGATCATGTCTAGCTTGAATGATTCTTGTTGATCAAATATCTCAACACAAAAACACTTGTTTGAGATTCGAATCACTCCACAAGCAAGATTGATCATGTCGAGCTTGAATGATTCTACATGCAATCTAAACTACATATAATTGCAAAGAAACTTAGCCATTAGCTAAAGAAAAGCACAAATGCTCCTTTTACTATATTTTCCAAGTCTCCCTATAAATACAACATACATGGCTTTATATAGTCTCAAAATGAAACTATTAAAGGCATTCCAAGAGTTGTAACATTCATACTTTATGACTATAATTAACTATTATGTAATTGTAACCTAAAGTAAATAAAAAGTCTTAAAATACATTAATGAAATACAATAACTCTAAATTACTCTAAAATGTAATCCACCAAAATTTATAACATGAAACTTCATTCTTCTAAAATGTGCCATGAATTGAAATATCTTTTGATAATTTCAACAATATTTTCTTCATATCTTCATTGAAGAATATTGTATGATTGATGTCTGTTGGTCCATATCAAATATTATCATAATAAGGTCAATGAGGGGAATACACCAATTGTTGGGCAACAAAGTCAACACAAAGAAATTAGAAAAGAAATATGAAAACTTGAGTTGTGAAAGGTGTAAATTGGAAAGAATCTTAGTGCTCGAGGATAATGTAGTGTTATGAAAACTAGCTAGATTGAATCTTCAAAGATTAATGTAAATTTTGTGAAAATTTAGAGGAACCCTTTTAGTATGTTTGCAATAGCTTAGTCATGCAGCAACAACGTAATGCTTCAAATACTCTTCCTTATGATTAAATACTAATGGTTCGTGAGGTCAGAAGTCTTTCTTTAATGTTAAGGATATTTAGTCCTAAAGTATAACTTACCATATATATCATATTTGATCTTTTATTATAGGATATTTGTGTTCTATCACAGCTCTTTTCATTTATTGTTATTCCCCTATCCTTTATAATTTATTTGATTATTTGAGAACTTCATTTATGTCGGGTGGTTTTAGCAAATACATGAGATTATAATGATGGTGTTTATATAACACATGCGGAAGCAAATTGGATCTTAGGCACTTTTAGAACATCAATTATAGTAAATAACTAGCATGTTCATGAGTATTAAAACTTAATGAGTTTGAATACTAACCTTTTGTAGTTCAATCTCTTTTTTCCTCACAAACCGGATTTTGAACCACCACTAGTGTCTTCTCCACTATCCTCCGGCCTTAGAACGGGATTGTGGAATCCGGTGAGTGACTAAACTTGGGAGGGATTTTGTATATATGAAGAGAGTTTTTGTGAGAGGTTTTTCTCAAGGTTTTTCACCAAGAAGAAGATATTTCATGTTTTATGATCACTCTATTTATAGAGTCATGTTTGCATGTTCATGCAAATTTGAGATCACCAAATTTTGACACTAAAAATTCCACTCAAATGTTTGGGATTACGTGGCAAGCATGCATACTTGAGTTAACCAAATTTTGACACTCAAATTTATAGGGTTTATTTGGCAAACATGCAAGTTTGGTTAAACAAAATTTTGACACCTCAAAATTCCACTAATATGGATTTTTCCATTAAATGAAGTCAACATTTTGACTTTCTTCATTTTGATTCAACAATCAATTTGAATTATAAATTTCAAATTAAAGTAATATTTAATGATTAATTAAATATTTAATTAATATTTAATATTAATTCAAATGTCAATCCCAATTAATTCGACACATATTTGATTAAGATATTAAATTTTATTTAAATATATTAGATTCTTTCTTTTTGTTTAATTTGTAAATAAAACAAAAATGCAGTTAAATATATCGTATATATGTAGTGCATTCTCCCTACTTTGAATTCGAACACTTCGAACTCACTCGTCACACTGTTCTATGGTTTAGTCCGATATGAGCTACCAGAGGGACCTAATGGACCTATAGATCATGGGCTCCAACGATCCAAGATTAACCGGTTAAACTCATTAACTTTGTTAACCAACATTCATTAAGTACTAGGACATTCCACTATAGCCTAGTAGTTGCACTCCCCTCACTATAGATATATTTTGTCCATTTGATATAACCATGATTAGTAAGTCGATCCTTCACAGGTTGTTCGTAACTAGAGCTGGGTCAATTTACCGTTTTACCCTTGAAGTTACTTCTTGTTTCTTATGTCTCACTGATCCTCTAATGAACAATTGGTTTGTGGTCCAACCAGTAAACCGGATTCCTCTCAGGCCAATGAGAGGGTGGGGCCCCTTATTCAAGACCTGTAGTCAGTAATTAAGGGAACTACCTCTCTTCTATCCCTAAAAGTGGGTAGGAGTGAATTCCATCTTGCACCCCACGTCCTCAGCCATTTACCCAGTCTTACCCCTGAAATGAGAGACCTATTGAGTTGGCGAACTTGAGCCACTCTCATCCATGCAAATCTAAGGATAATTCCGAATAAACAAGGAGTTCATGGTTAGCTCAAGATTAAGATCGAGTTACTTAGGTCATCGAATGAAAAGAAAATCAGTCTCAACAGTAAACGACATTATAAAGTGAGAGTGATTTTCTTCATGGTCCGATCTTATGCAATACTTATTGCATAGGACGCCCCCACTCACATGTCTTCACATGTACAATTTTAGTGATCGCATTGTTTATATCATATACAAAAGTGGGCCGCATCCATAGTGTCCTCAGGATAAGGTACTCAGTCTTATCCTTATACTATATACTTGAACTTGATCAACTCTTATGTCTCTACATATAGTTCAAGTAATCATACTATAGCCAGAGTGTTCTTAGTTTATTGGATTTAGATTAATGATCGTAAAGTTCACTTTATTCAATAACAACCTTTACTGAATAAACAACAATAATAACTTTATTGAAAATAAAATATGCTTTTGTTTACGAACTATGAGTTTTAGAACATAAAACCCAACAAACACCCACTTGGACTAAAACTCTAGTGAAGTTTTATAACGTTGAGTAGAGAGAAAGACATAAATACAATAAACTAGGGCATCACATACTCATGCCTTTTCTCCCACTTGCCCTAGATTACCTAACTCGTAGTCCTAGACTCACTAGGTGCCCTTCATACACTTTAGCCATGAGGGGCTTTGTAAATGGATCAGCAATGTTGTGCTCTGAAGCTATCTGTGTGACGATCACATCTCCTCGTTACACAATCTCTCTTATGAGATGATATTTGGGCTCAATATGTTTTCCTCGCTTATGGCTTCTTGGTTCTTTAGAATTTGCAAACCCTTTGCTCGTGATCCTGTTCAATGAACCCCTCTGGTTGAGCCATATAGATACTCTCTTCAAGATTGTCGTTTAGAAAGGATGTCTTAACATCCATTTTCCAAATTTCATAATCATAAAATGTGACAATAGACAAGAGTATTCTAATCGATTTAAGCATAGCAACAGGAGAGAATGTTTCTTCATAGTTCACCCCCTCTCTTTGGGTATAACCCTTTGCTACTAGTCGAGCTTTAAAGGTCTGTACCTTACCGATTTGGTCTCGTTTCCTCTTATAGATCCACTTGCAACCAATAGGTTTTACCCTATCTGGTTGATCTACAAGTTCCCAGATTGAATTGAAGTACATTGACTCCATTTCAAGATTCATGGCTTTAATCCACTGATCTCTATCTTCATCATTCATGGCTTGTTCATAGATCAATGGATCCTCAACTCTTGAGAAGGATGTGATTGACCAGAAGTGTCAGCTCCATCAACAACTCTTATTAAAGGACCAGCTTGATCAACAACTCTTGTTGTTGTATCAGTAGCTTCTTTAGAAATCTCACTTAATACTTGTTCGCTACGAGGTTGATGATTTCTTACGTGATCTTCCTCTAAGAATGTAGCGTTTGTTGATACAAACACTCTAATTTCTTGAGGGTCATAAAACAAACCATCTTTCGTCTCTTTGGGGTATCCTACGAATAGACATAATTTTGAACGACGTCCTAATTTCTTGGAATTTTGCACCAACACATGTGCATCCCCAAATTCTGAAGTGACGTAAACTACCTTTACGCCCTTTTCATAACTCATAAGGTGTTTCTGAAACACTCTTAGTAGGAATCATGTTCAAAATGCATGTAGCAGTCTCCACTACATATCCCCAAAACGGATCGGGTAATTGAGCGAAACTCATCATAGATCGAACCATGTCTAACAAAGTTCTATTTCTCTTTTCTGATACACCATTTTGTTGAGGCATACCAGGGGCTGAGAGTTGTGACCTTATTCTATGTTCTATCATATAGTCCTAAAATCTTAAGTCCATGTACTCTCCTCCTCGATCTGATCGAAGTGTTTTAATAATTTTGCCTAATAGATTCTCAACCTCAGTCTTATACTCTCTGAATTTTTCAAGAGCTTCGAGCTTGTGACGTATTAGATAAAGATAGTCATACCTTGAATAATCCTCAATAAATCTGATGAAATATTCATACCCTCCTCGTGCTTTGACATTCATTGGACCACAGAGATCTGTATGCACGAGTTCTAAGGTTTCTTTGGCTCTATAACCTTTTTCGAAAAACGATCGTTTAATCATTTTACCCTCAAGACAAGACTCACATGGAGGTAAATAGTTGTCTTCTAACTTATTTGGAAGTCCATTTTTATCCAATCTATCAATCCTATTGCGATTAATGTGGCCTAGTCTTAAGTGCCAAAGATAGGTATTAGGAGAAATCTTTTGTCATTTATTTTGAGTTTCAGCTTTTTTAAACATCTCGGTATTTAAAATGGCTTTTATTTCGTTCGATTTTAACATATATAAGTTGTTTTCTAATTTTGCAGAACAAATATGAATACCTCTTTTGCAAATGAACAAGAGATAGATATTAGATTTCTTTTCATTTCAGGAACAAAAAGTACATTATCTAATATAATGAATCTATCTCCAAAAAACAACTTTAAATTTCATACTGATCTTGCTGAGACAGCTTTTCCTGTTCCAACCCTGAGTGTTATCTCACCGTTCGCAAGCATTCTCCAGAAGCTAGTTTCCTGGTAAAAAGAACAAATATGATTAGTTGCCCCTGAATCTAGTATCCAAGTTGAGTTTTTATACTCTACTGAACATATTTCTACAACGAGTAAATCATATTTACCTTGTTATGTCTTTTCGGCTTTATTCTCTGCAATGTATTTTGGGCAGTTTCTCTTCCAGTGCCCGTTTTCGTTGCAATGAAAACATTTTTCTTTATCTGCTTTTTGAACCTTGTGTTTCAGTTAGTAGGAATCTTATTTTTCCCTTTACCCTTCTTCTTCATCAAAAACACTTTTAGAAGTTGAAGGTCCAGGCTTAGTTTCTTAGTACGATACACGTAGTAATTTTTTGGAGATAGCAACATTTGCTTCTCCTGTTTGTCCCTTGTTCGTTAAGAGGGATTGATAAGTCTGTAGCTCATTGAGAAGAGCAGTCAAGTTATATTCTATTTTTTTCATTACCACATTTGTGCAGAACTGACTTGATTCTTCTGATCAATGACAACTTCATTTTCTTCTGTCACATTGAAATTGACCATCATGTCTAGGACATGTTCTCTAACTGAGGTCGCTTCTTACATACGATAGGTCTAACCCTCCAAATGGGTAGTAGCTTTTGGGCAACATGTAGGTGGAACATGGGAATCTCACGGTGCAACCTAGTGGTGGAGACCATAGGAGGTGTTGATATACTTCCTTCTCCCACTTACTATAAATACTTTCTCTATTCACCTTGTTATTGACTCATGCAAATACCTTTCGAATGGAGGACGCTCCCAGGGCGACACAAGGCCGAGCATGAATCTCACGGTGTGAATTTTTCAGAGAGCGTAAAAGGAAAACGATGTATCACATATATCTTTTTCCTCCCACTAAGTATTTTAGACGGTTGGGTATACCTATTACTTCGTTATATTCCGACTAATTAAATATAGCTTAAGTCTAGGTTATTTTTCTAAAACTTATATCACTTAAGCATGCTCATAAAACTGGGCTAACTAAGCTCAAGTACTGGTCCGATCTCCAGGTAGTAGGTGTTTTGTAAACCGTCAACGTAAGATTTTAACTATTAAAATTGATCGTGCTTGGTTCTTAACCCTGAATGAGCATGTACTTAACTTTATTATAGATTTTAACGTCTATCTCGTTTTATGACGTTGAAAATAACCTATAACATGCATCTAACATGCTTTATATAACAATTATATAATCATTCATTCCATGCAATAATATAACAATTTATATCTATCACTCATGGAACCCTAAACATGCACACTATAAATTATAATAATTATAACATACTTGGAATGCATGAAACATGCTTAGCCTATGGTGAGATTTTAAATCTATATGACATACTTTGTGCATATACATTTTCTATTTAATTAAAACATACATTCATAATGCATAATTAATTAAACACGCTAAAGTTGATTGATTTTGGCATTTTAAAACAAGAAATTAACTAAATTATTACATTAATAATTAAAAATAACTTGAACCGCTCCCGAGGATCAGGAATTGGGCGACCCAACCCTTAAAAACGTTGAACCATACCCCAAAGGCAGAAAAACCACCCAAACTGCCTCTTCCATCTTCTTCTTTGGTTCAGCTTGCTATCTCTTCCATTTTCGATCAATTACAACCTAAAATGCACTCTAATGATTCCATAAAAATTACAAACCTTTCTTCATTCATTAAAGCCCATACACATTAGGCTTATTACAATAATTGTATCAAATAGAAGCATAAAAAAATGCCAAAACCAAAACCATCCACTTTAGGAACCACAAAATTTCATTCAAGAAATGGTACCCACCATGATCAAATTAATGTAAATAAAGTGCCTAAAACTTGCTCTGATACCAATTGATGGTGTTAATATAACACATGCGGAAGCAATTTGGATCTTAGGCACTTTTAGAACATCAATTATAGTAAATAACTAGCATGTTCATGAGTATTAAAACTTAATGAGTTTGAATACTAACCTTTTGTAGTTCAAATTCTTTTTTTCCTCACGAATCGGTTTCGAGCCACCACTAGTGTCTTCTCCACTATCCTCCGGCCTTAGAACGGGATTGTGGAATCCGGTGAGTGACTAAACTTGGGAGGGATTTTGTATATATGAAGAGAGTGTTTGTGAGAGGTTTTTCTCAAGGTTTTTCTCAAGGTTTTTCACCAAGAAGAAGACATTTCATGTTTTATGATCACTCTATTTATAGAGTCATGTTTGCATGTTCATGCAAATTTGAGATCAACAAATTTTGACACTAAAAATTTCACTCAAATATTTGGGATAACGTGGCAAGCATGCATACTTGAGTTAACCAAATTTATTGGATTTAGATTAATGATCGTAAAGTTCACTTTATTCAATAACAATCTTTAATAAATAAACAACAATAATAACTTTATTGAAAATAAAATATGTTTTTGTTTACCCACTATGAGTTTTAGGACATAAAACCCAACAATTATAACTTACCATATATATCATATTTGATCTTTTATTATAGGATATTTGTCTTCTATTACAGCTCACCAGAGGTATCATGGTTTCCTTTTATTACAGGCTTTTTTCATTTATTATTATAACCCTATCCTTTATAATTTATTTGATTATTTGAGACCTTCATTTAGGTGTGGTGGTTTCAGCCAATACATGAGAATATAAAACGTAGGGTAATGTGCTTATCAACAATGTGAAGTTAACAAGACAATAATAATAGGTTCTAAAGCACAAAAACATGTGGATAAATTTCAAATATTGAGGTGCATAAAAGATATGGACCAGCAACTAATATTGATAGATCCACTACAAGGCATTTGGTCTAGTGTATGATTCTCGCTTCGGGTGCGAGAGGTCCCGAGTTTGATTCTAAAAATGCCTCCAACAATTATATCAAATTGAAGCATGCAATATAATAAGATTTGAAATAGGTTTTTAACCTTGAATCAAGAAGTAATTCAAATTGATATTTGGAAAGGAAAAAAAAAGCTATATTTAATTATAATTTACAAGTGTCTTTATAACATATTAATTGAAGAGAGCAAACAATAAGAATAAACAAACAAAGGAAATTTGTGTATGTATGATTCTCTTCAAATCTTGGAAACTATGAGGATTCCTCTCCTTTCTTGACATCAAGACTTACTTTTTTGGGACTTGGAACATAAACAGTCATCTACTCTTACTCCTACTCCCTTCTATAAGAATCAACATAGCATAATCATTCCATGAAGGCTGAGGTAGTCTTATAAAAGAAGATGAGGGTACCACTTTCTATTGCAGAATTTCTATGTGAATAGAGAATGAACCATATTCTTGGGAGATAAGATAGAGCCTCGAGCCTAACTTCAAAGGCATTACACAAATTGTTCTATGATATTTTTTCTAGGAACTCTTTGTTATGTTGTGCGCTAAAGGTTTAAGGAAAGGGACACAGATTCTCTATTGCACTGATCTCCCAATAGAAGTTTTACCTAGGTCATCTATCGTCACAATCCTTTTAAGGAAGATGCGCCAAAATAACCAGTGAACAATAACATTTAAAGAAGTTTCAGAGAGCAAGAAGAGGATTGTGATAGAAGTTTCCCTAGGTTAAACTTCTTTAAATGTCTTAGCCAATCATGACCTCATAATGAGGAGTCTCTTGGACAACAATAGCATATGGACAACAAATGTCTTAGCCAATTGTAACGGTTATGATTGCTCAAGGCGTGTCGCCCAAATAACCGATAAACAATAACATTGTCCAAATAACAACCTTGGACAACAAATTTTTTACAAGAATGGCTGAGACATGCAACATGCAACCACAGGCAACACGCCTTGGGCAATCATGACTGTGACATCTGCCCCCACACAGTTTATTGGATAAGGCTGACCTTAGGTCTCTCGATGCGCTTCTAGCTGATCTCATAATGAGGAGTCTCTTCCAACCTACTAGGTGCTGTTGAAAAGTACTTCTCGGTTTGTTGAGTCTTCATGTCTTCTCTATTCGTGTCTTTCCTACTTTCTTCGCTTAAAACTTTTTCTTAATTGTATGACGTCATATCACCTGCTTCTGCTTGATGTCTTCTTTGTTGAAATAATAACGTTTCAAGTTACTAACGTGGACAACAAGGTTAGTCCGCATCCATAAGAGCAATTAGATTCTATATGATGTCTTCATAATCTTACGGATAACTTTAACTAGTCCATAGTATTTTCACACCAGTCTTTGGTTTTGTTGCTTTGAACTCGAAGTTGATCTAACCTTAACTTATATGAACTCTTTATTTTTCTTGAAATTATTGTGGTTGACGCCTCCGACTGACCCTTCTCTACATCAGTCTAGATGATATTTATGTGTGAACATGTGTTGCTTCAATGGTTTGTTTTTGTCTCCCTTCTTTAGTATCTGACCTTGTTTTTGTCTCTCTTGGTGGGGATAAATCCATTATCTGACCTTGTTTTGCGTCGTGGTGTTAATGTAGTGGCAACAAGGTTTCTATTGAGATTGGCGCACTCGAGCTCCCCTTTTCAATTACAACAATAGCAGAAAGCGTAGATTCATCATGGCTATGATTATTTTTCAACTGTTGTATCGACATCATTTTCAACCCTCTTGGTTGATGGATGTTTTTCTGAATGATCGTCGGGTTAGACTCCGTTACTGTTAGACATTTTGCTAGGGGCATGTAAATGACTTTGTGTTTCAGCAGGACGTTCATTCCTGACACGACGTCAAAGTCATCCATTTCAACTATCATTAAACAATTTTCCTAGTCCAAGGCTCTAGCTTGATTAGAGTTCTCATTGTGACTCTTAAGACAGACAAAGCTTCCAATTTGACGGCGTTCATCTTTCCTGTATCTTGATGCCAAAGGATGTTAAAATATTTTGCATCGGTCTCCATCATGTTGTGGGTGGCTCTAGAGTTGACAATGGTGTTCCTTACTACTTTGTGCTTTATCCAGACCTCGACATGCATAATATATATATATTCATTTAACTATAAGACATATGGTCCATGGTAAATTGTAAGTCTTATACTCATTAATATTATAATGGCTACTACCTAAATTATAACCTAAAGTTGATAATTAATGTTCAATTAGCCAACCTTAAATTTGTAATCATTGTGAAGTGATTGAAATTAGAATGGAAGTAGTTTAAACTCCTAGTACCTTAAATGAAGTTTGTCTCTTCTAATAAAACACGAATTTCTCTTTAATATCATTAATACAATTATACTTCATATTGAACCTACCAAACATGAAACTAAAACTACGTTCAATTTAACTCCATTTTATTGTCATCTTGAATGACGTGCAGGATATATTCTTGGTTTACCTTGATATTTCATATTAGTTAAGTCTTTTGCAAAATCACAATTTGACAATAACAAAGATGAACTTGAGTCTGTTTATTATTTTAAAGAAAATNNNNGATGAACTTGAGTCTGTTTATTATTTTAAAGAAAATTTCTTTCTCCATCTTATTCCTAATAACTCTTCAACTAAATTCATATTATGCTAAGAAACAAATTTTTTACTCGCAAGAAGTAAAATATGCATTTTTAACTAAAATTTCATCGAAACAAATTTTATTGTCATACAACATAGATGACAATTATAGCCTTCAAACAAAAACTAAAGTAGTTGTGGTGAATGGGATAGAAACTCTAGTGTTCATCCATAATATACAACCACTACCTAAATTATTTCCTATAACTTTCAAAACATAAGTTGTAGTTGAAAATTACATAAAACAATCCCCAAAATCCAAGAACTAGTGTCCAATTAGTCAATCCTAAAGATAGCAACTAACATAGAGTAATTGAAAATTTAAAGTTCGAGTTACTTAACTAAATTTCATCTCGTCTTTAATAAAACATGAGTTGCACTTAAGTTCATGAAATATTTGACTCCAACTCTTAGTACTATTAATGCAATTATATTTCATATGAGTTTGTCATAAATCAAACTATGTTACATTCAATACAACTTCATTTTCTTGTCATAGGAAGCAAAATAGAAGAATTAAATCAAACAAACTGATGAACTGAGCCGAATAAATCCAACCCAACCCAAACGGATTAGTTTGATTCATTTGTTGGGTTGTAGTTTATTTGAACACTTGCATACTAGACCATCAACCTTTTGTTTTATAGTCCAACAACCGCTCAAGAAAATAGATTTCAAACTTGAGAGAAAAAAATATACTGAGGAGTTAAAAATGTTGCAATTTTTTAGAAAGGGCATTTGGTTTAGTGGTATGATTCTCGCATAGGGTGCGGTCTTGAGTTCAATTCTCAAAAGAATGAGCCTCAAAGAAAACAATTCAAACACCATAGTGTATATTCTTCCGTCTCAAAACTATGATGATGCTCTTTTTTAATATCATTTTATCTTTTCCACTTTCAATAGGCATGCCTTTCCACTTTCAATAGGCATGCCTACGCAAATCCTAACTTTCGATATTTGCTTTACTTGTGTATTCCACGATATGTGTCTCAAATGGAACTATCAAACTAAAACTTACATTATTTTCTTCTCAATACAGTAATTGTCGCAAACTCTATGTAAATAATTTAACAGCGGTCTAGTCTAAAAGATATAAAAATAATGATTATTTCTCATGGATTTCATTAACAAAGAAAATAAATGAAATAATGATGATACATTCCATAAAAAACATAATATATATAGTCCATACTAAGGGCATTTGGTCTGATTATTGCTTTGGGTGCAAGAGGTTGTCCAAAAGAAAAAAAGCACTAAAATAATTAATTATCAGGTTTATGAAAAAGAAATTGTCATTCTTTTGTCTTTTAAAATCCATACTAAAGGCATTTGGTCTAGTGGTATGATTCTTGCTTTGGGTGCAAGAGGTCTCAAGTTTGATTCTCGGAATGCCCCTCCAAAAGAAAAAAAAGTACTAAAATAATTATCGTTTCAGGTGTGAGAGGTCTCAAGTATATCGTTTCTACTATAAAGGCATTTTTGGGGTCTAGTGTTAGTCAGCTATTTGAATAGCCTGAAGTCATTATAGCCAGATCCTTTCCTGAACCAACCGGGCACAAAACGCCGAGGTAGAAAGTCGAAAGCGAGCTCTTTTTGGAGTATTACTTAGTCATGCTATTTGAATAGCCTGAAGTCATCATAGCCTCTCCACCGGTTCCGAAGACTCCTTCGGCATCAATGTGCTCCAATGAAAGAGATCATACCCTTTCCTGAACCAGAACTGGGCACAAAACGCCGAGATAGAAAGTCAAAAGCGAGCTCTTTTCGTGTATACACAATCTCGAAGCCCAATTACCTCACGGACTGTCTCCTCAACCCTTGCGAGTATGAGTGCTTGGTAAGAGAGAATGTCGAATGAGAAAGACATTCGATTACGGCAACATTCGCAACTACCAAAGTGCACTAAACCTAGTAGAGATCTTCGACCTAACGATAATGGAACTTCAAGCCCATTTAATCAATCCGCTTTGTACCTTGTTGTTGACCGAACCAGTTGCACGCCAGGCCCAAATTCTCTCTCAGTCACCCGGAGACGAAAGTAAGATTAGATCTGAAGTTTACGAATCGAAGAGAAAATGGATCTGAGTTATACACGCTTTCAGTTTCAAAAGCTTCGCTTGGCTACGGTACTTTATTCAGGATGTACAACAATATAGTCATCTCTTAGCCATGTATAGAGAATTCCTTGATCTTTTCTTTGGCGGATAACACAAATGAAATCGATTGTCTGACCGCCCATCTTATGAGTCCATTCTTGTCTTGTTGGTTTACCTCTCTCGATTGATCGAAAGACGTTCGATAGCTGGGAGGGCCTATCGTGAGGGAACTTTCCTTTTCATGGTAGGCAAATTTAAAGAGGGAGATGCGTATGTCCACGGTGATCAAGGTAGAGCGACTCCTTCTTTAAAAGATGTTGGTTTTATCGAAACTGTTAAATCCGCTTTCATTAAAGAAAAAATAGAAGCCCTTGGTTTGGCAGATGACAATTCGTATGGCAATGTGGACTCGACTCAGGATGAGGATTCTGCTTTTCATACTGCTGCTATGAGCTAAAAGAGCTGGTAGCTATCTCACTAAACGAAAAGAAAAAGCACATACGGGTTGACCTCGTTACAAGTGGCGGGGGCTAGCCAAAGAAGGTCAGTCGAACTAGGTTAGGACCCTTGATCTGGTTCAGCTAGGTTCTTCCATGCGAAAATGTTTGTGTATCCGTATATTCTTTTTGTTTATACGTTTGGAGAAAACTGCTAAGCCCGCCTTTCTTACCAAGTGTGATTCAATCTTTCAGCTCAAACTTTCCTCTCGTCCGACGGAAAAGGTAGGATTACGACTACCTTTTCGTTTTCTTGCCGGAGCCAAGGGATCAATCAGTTTCTACCAAAAAGTTCGCTATCTATTAGTTGTCGTAATCGAATGTATTTCTCATTTCATGTTAGCTCCTCCAAGAGCTTCCAGGTCCGTAGTAGACGAAACCTTGGACTTCTATTGAACTTATAGCATTGCCTGTTGAGCTCGCCGTTGAGGGTTGGCCTTACAGGAGATCGAGCAGCCTTTCTTTCCTTGCCTGGTATGCTTTCCTGCTTATCGTGTAACTAGCCAACTAGCCAAACTAAGAGGGAGAGGGATCATGTCAATCAATTTTTATGTGCATTTTGTCCGTCCTGTACTTGCCTGCTTAGCTTTCTTAGCCAACATCTCCGGTTTCCCCCAAACCAAGAGGTTCGCTTATCCATACCCAACAGTCACACTTTCAGCTGAAAGACTTATTTTTTTTTTCATAAAGTCGGTTCATAGATCAAGAAAGAATGAAGCTGCTTACAGGGACGGTTACGCGATATGTCTTTTCATACTCACCTTTTCTTTAACCCTGCTATCAACCGAGTCATTCTCGTTTGTTTGTTTAAGGGGTCTCCCCATTGTAGATTACTCGGATTGGTTCTCGCATCCCTGTGCCAAAAAGTATGGGCGAGTTTGGTTTGAGCGTTCATCGATTGGGTGGATCCATATGCTCCGGAGGGGTGAGACGAGGTGTAGCGCATCTGTTTTGGGTATGTTGTCCGCTAAAGGTTTTAGAAAATGGGTACAAATTTTCTACATAGGTCATCTGTGGTCACAATCCTTTCAAGAAAGATGCTCCCAAATAATCGGTGAACAATAGCCTATAAAAAAGTTTCAGAGAGCAAGAAGAGATAGAACAGAGAATAGGAGTGAGTCGTGCAAAGAAGAAGGAACTAGTAGGTTTAATTTGGGTTCGTTTGAACTAAAACACGAACCAAAATTTTTCAAACGAACCCAAATTTAAGACTCTCTAGCCCAAAGTCCATATGTGGTAAAAAAAAAAACCTTCCGTGGCCCAACCCTTATTCGCCGTCCACATCCAACCATTTCTTTTTCAACCTACACATATGCTCCATGCCAAACTCACGTAACTAGTCAGAAGATGCGACCCACAATTGAAAGAAAGACAAGTGTAACAATCGCACTCTTGCAGTAGTGAGACAATAATTATGTGACATTTGTTCTAATCCAGTGAACAAGTCAACCATGCAAAATTCAGACTGAACGAAAAATAGCAGTGTATGCTTAAATCACGTTTAGAAGAAATATTTTAGAAAACGTGAGCGAGGAAAGACGTCAAAAACAATTTCAAATAGAGCAATGTTATAAGCTAAAAGTGAATAAACAACAACTGGTCACGTTCTCCTATAGTACATTTTGGGACATTTTAGTTCTGATGAGTGTATATATGATTTTGAGCACTAATCATACATACCGTAGGATTAATCTGATTGACGCTGTCCATAAACATGACGTTCAACATCATCAAAGAGAAGACGACATCGGGCCTATTGAAGGTGTTGTCAAATATGTACGAAAATACGTCGGCTATGAACAAGGTGTATTTGATGCAGAGGTTGTTCAATCTACAAATGTCGATATGTTGCAAATCATATAAATTAGTTCAACATGATTGTAAGTCAATTGAGTTGGGTGGAAATTATGTTAAAAAATGAAATTAAAGCATTGATTTTTGTGTAATCTTTACTCGAGTCGTGGTATACTGTTGTTGCTGCAATCAACAGTTCACGAGGATCTAATAAATTGAAATTTAATGAAATTCAAGATGTCAGCGAAAGCCCAAACGAGAAATTGGAGATTCATCAGACAATGCTCTCATTGTTGATCGAAGGGGAAGAAGTAAATCAAAGAGCCCAAACAAACATGGGCGATCAAAATTAAGAAACCGTGAAAAATCTCCAAACAAACAAAACGAAAAGAGTTGAAATTGTGGAGAAAAATAACAATTTCGAACAGATTGTACAAAATTGAAGAAAAGAAAAATCACAAATTTGAAGATAACAATAATTCCATATGTTCAGCAGAAGATACTGAGAATACTTTAATCCTTAGCGTGAATAGCCCAATTGAATTTTGGATTTTAGATTCAGTTGCATCGTTTCATTCGTCTCCAAGTAAGGAATTTTTTCAAAATTTAAAATAAGGAAATGTTGGAAGGTGTATATTGCCGACAACAAAACGTTGGAGATTGTTGGAGATTGAAGGGAAGAGAGATGTCTACATATAAACTCTAACAGAAAATGAGTGAGTGGACATTATAGAATGTCATAAATATTTCTGATCTCAAGAAGAATCTGATCTCTATTGGTCAGTTGGATAGCACAGGTTATGCAGCCGAGTTTGGAAAGAGTTTGGGAAAGATTGTGAAGGGTGTCATGGTGGAAGCATGACCTAAAATATGGAACCCTATACACCAACTAGAGTGTATAAAAAAGGTTGTTGTTGCTAAGAGTGTTTCCAATTCAAGTAACAGCAACAACAACCAAGTTTTTACACCCTACAGCAGTGTCTCAATAGACTTGTACATATGAGCATCAAAGAAATGAAGATGATGGGTGCAAATGAAGTTTTAGAAGGCCTAAAATCTATTGATATGGGTGTTTGTGAGAGCTGCGTTATGGAAAAATATAAACGAGTTAGCTTCACAAAAGCTGCTAGAGAATCAAAGAAAGTGCGATTGGAAATGGTCCATACAGAAGTTTGGGGACCATCTCTAGTTTCTTCATTTATAGTACCAAAATTTCACGGATTAGATGTCTCGCACTGTGCAACGAAAACTCTCTGTTTTCCTAAGACTAGTTATATATCTCATGAACACTCTTTTCCTCCTCCCGATATCTAGACACTGTAACGTTGATCCAGTATTGTCTTATATAGTTAACGTTCACTCTTTAACGTCCAAGGACATTTTATAACTACCACAAAAATCAAAACATACAATAAATTTATACAAGTTTTACAACATATCATATACTACAAAATAGGGTTAGACTGCTTACTTTGTCGCGGAGAGACGTGTCATTGAGCTGAGTCAAAGAGATATACAACTCTTTATCCTAAGAAAAAATTTATATAATTTAAAATCCGGCTGCTCTGATACCAATCTGTCACAACCCAAATTTCAAAGGTTCAAAACTCAAATAGAAACTAAAATTGAAAGTGAAAACAAATAAAAACAAATAAAAATAAAAGTAAATTAATATAAAATAATGTTGTAAAATTAAAATGAGATTGAGAAAACAACACCACATTAAATATAAAATTAAATTAAATTATAAGACGGTGTTGTTCAAATTTATCCAAACAAAAAAAAAAGTGTTTGGGATAGAATTACAAAAAAAAAAAAAAATACAAAAAAACTCAAACACAAAGACCTGTGACCGCATCTCCTGTGAGTGCACAACCTTTGAAGGCTCCCTCATACGCTGCATAACAACCCCATCTGTGAGTGCACAACCTTTGAAGACTCCCTCATACAAACCCATCTAAAATAATCACACATGTGGCCGCATCTCCTGACTTTAAACTGCTAGTCTAAACATGGTTTCGTCACCAAAGCTTTAGAGTTTAATCTATCTTTACAAAAATATTTTAAATATTTTGTATCTTTACAAAAGTAATAATTAGGTACAAATTTGGTTTAGAATTCAAAACTTTCAAATCTTGCTGTTCCTTAACCATATTCAAATCGAGATTCTTGAACTCCTTGTACCTTAAATAAAGTTGGTCTCCTCTCATAAATAGGAATTTCTCTTAAGATCATTAAATTCTTATAGACTCTAGGCTCAATATCATTAATACAATTATGCTTTATCTTAAACACGCCAAACATAAAACTAAAGTGCGTTCAATTTAACTTCATTTTATTGTCATCTTGAATGATGTTTAGGGTATATTCTTGATTTACCTTAAAGCTCTTGTGACATGACAGTTCATATTAGTTAAACTTTCCTCAAAATCAGAAGTTAAAAAACAACAACGATGAACCTAGGTCTATTAGTCATTTCAAAGACAATTTCTTTCTCCATCTTATCGATAATAATAGCTCAACTAAATTCATATTATGCAAAGAAACAAGTTTACCACTCATAAAAACAGCTACCTAAATTATGTCCTAAAAATTTGAAAACATAAGTTATAGTTGATAATTACACAAAAATTTCCTTAAATTCATGAATTCGTGTCCAATTAGTTAATCCTAAAGATGGTAACTAGCATATAGTAATTGAAACTCCACATGAAGTAATTTAAAGTTCCCCAAAGTTTATCTCATCTTTAATGAAGCATGAATTGCATTGAAGTTCATGAAATGCTTATAGACTCCAATTCTGAGTACTATTAATGTGTTTCATTGAGTTTCTCATAAATGAAACTAAGGTGCATTCAATTCAACTTTATTTTCTTGTCATACGAGATAAAATGGAAAAATTAAATCAAACAAACGGATGAACTGAACCGAATCAATCCAACCCAAATTGATTTAGTTTATTTTTTTTGTTGGGTTGTTGGTTTATTTGATAACCCTTTTATATTATAACAATGTCCTCCAACTAAGAGAAAATATATTTGAGTAAAAGCTAAAAATATTGGATGTTCAAGAAAAGGCATTTGGTTTAGTGGTGTGATTCTTCATATTTGACATCAACCTAACTTTATATTCGACATTTTATACTTACCATCATGCTCTTAATACTCATAGTCTTTCTTAACATATCATCCCTAGGCTTTATTCTCCAAGACACGTTATTTTATACTTACCATCACTTTCTTAGTACTCATAGTCTTTCTTAACATATCATCCCTAGGCTTTATTCTCCAAGACACGTTATTTTATACTTACCATCACTTTCTTAGTACTCATAGTCTTTCCTAACATCTCATCCCAAGGCTTTATTCTCCAGGACACATCATTTTATACTTACCATCATGCTCTTAATACTCATAGTCTTTCTTAACATCCCATCCCAAGGCTTTATTCTCCCATATACATTCTACATCTAAGGACTTCCCGTGTTTCCTGCAATACGACAAAATACGACCTCAATACCTAGGCCTAAGGCTTCATATATATGTTTCAAGTGGTAAAACAAGGGCATTTGGTCTAGTGGTATGATTCTTGCTTTGGGTGTGAGAGGTCTCGAGATTGATTCTCAAAATGCCCCTTCAAGATATTGTAGTACGAATTGTGAGGATGTAGTTCAGATAGTAGAGCACTCACTTCTGATGTGGAAAGTTACGAGGTTGATACCTTGCATCTCCAAAATGAATCAATCACTAAATATATTATTTCTTTTCATTTTTTTCTTATTTACGACATAATGAGCCAGGATAGTTTTTCATGTCACTATTTTGAAAATTACTTCTTTTCAATTTTTTCTTATTCATGACATGTTGAGTACCGATATTTGTTCATTTTCACTATTATTGATGATGAAAAATTTAGGGTTTTGTGATGCAAGAATTGTAGGGATGTAGCTTCACTTAGCATGTGAGAGGTACGGGGATCGATACCTCGCATCTCCAAAAGAAACTATTTTATTATTAATATTTTATTTCTATTAAATATTTCTTTATTTATGACATAATATGCAGATATACTTTTTCATTTTCACAATTATTGATGAAGGGGCATTTAGGGTGTTCATTTCCCATGTGGAAAGTATGGGGATCATTACCTTGCATCTTCAATTGAATCGATTACTAAATATATTATTTCTTTTCAATTTTTTCTTATTTAGGACATAATGAGCTGGGATAGTTTTTCATTTTCACTATTACAGATGACGAGATGCTTAGGACTTTATGATATAAGAATTGTGGGGATATAGCTTAGATGGTAGAGCACTTGCTTTGCATGCAAGAGATATGGGGATCGATACCCAGCATTTTCTAGATTTTCTTCATTTTCACTATTATTGATGATGGGAAATTTAGGGTTCATTGATGTAATATTTTATTTCTATTCAATTTTTTCTTATTTATGACATACTGAGTAGCGATATTTTTTCATTTTCACTATTATTCACGACGAATCATTTATGTTTTTGTGACTTAAAAATTGTGAAGATGTAGCTTAGACGGTAGAGCGCTCGCTTTGCATGCGATTGTACGGAGATTGATAACCTGCATCTCTAAAAGAAAGTATTTAATTTGTTATAATATTTTTTCATTTTCAGAATTATCGATGCCCCGCATCACCAAAAAAAACTATTTGTTATTAATATTTTGATATTTTTTATTTTCACTATTATTGATGATGGGACATTTAGGGTTTTAAATGTCAAAATCATGGGTATGTAGCTCAGATGGTAGAGCGCTCGCTTTGCATGTGAGAGGTATGGGGATCGATACCCTCCTTATTCATGATCTTGTTGTGTAGCTATTTCTTCATTTTCAATATTATTGATGATGAAAAATTTAGGGTTTTGTGATGCAAAAATTGTGGGGATCGATACCAACCCGCATCTCCAAATACTTCTATAAAGTGAACTTCTTCACAATTGCAATATCTGACTAATGAATATAATGGTCATTTATAGCTTCTATCACAATAATATAAAATTTGGGAACAAATATCACAATAATATAATCTCCAAATACTATCACAATAATATAAAATTTGGGAACAAATATCACAATAATATAATCTCCAAATACTTCTATAAAGAGAACTTCTTCACAATTGCAATATCTGACTAATGAATATAATGGTCATTTATAGCTTCTATCACAATAATATAAAATTTGGGAACAAATATCACAATAATATAAAATTATGAGACTGAAAAGACCGTTCACCACAGGCTTGTAAAATAAATTATATCTACCACCTCTGAAATTTTCCCATCCCATGGTTGACACCCTTAATTGGAACTAGATTTTAAGGCAAATCTTCTCCACAACTCACTTTGGAACACTTTTATAGATAGTTTCAACAAACTTACTTTGCTCGTGAATACTTTGGAGTTCGATATTTATAGTTGTGGAGAATGCTATTTAAATTGATATGATTGAATCTTACAACAAAGTCTAATTGAGCCTCCCTCTTTTAGGAGATAGCTTCAAATCAAATTCTTTAGTTTGGACAATGATTGCATTGTTTTAGTCAAACAACCGAGACTAGTGTATTACCAAAAGTATAAATATTTTGTATGTGTATTTTCTTACATGTTAACAATTGTATACAAATAATAACTAAATTTATGAGTAGAAGTTTTGATGGAGTTTTATTAAATAGGTAATCTTAAATTATATCTAAAAATATATAAGGTTTTTTTTTTTTTATATACATTTACTAGAACAAAACAATGATTCAAGAAGATGTCATTCATGTCATGTTTTAATTTTTATTCTTTCTTATTTCTCAAAGATTAAAAAAAAAAAAAAAAGTTATCCTCTCTCGCATATGGTTCGTTATTTGATTATTTTCTCTTGAGTGAATTTTAAGTGAAACACATTCTCTACCCAAGTAATTGCAAGATGCAAGCTTCACAGTAAGAGGAATCAAAGTCTCAAGTATCAACGTCCTCAAGTGTCAATTTTTATTCTCCATCTCAACATAAATTAAACTTATTTTCGTGAAAACATCTATTTATAAAAGCAAAATATCTCAGAGTCACAAAAATAAAAATGAGATATAGATACGAGACATAAATATGATAGCAAATAGATATGGTAACATGTCATTTGTAAAAAACTAGGACACCGATGTGATAACGATACATTAATTAAAAAGAATTATTTCAAAAAATTTATCAATTTTATATTAGAAATAAATTCATATAAATAAGTTTATATGTTTGCATACTTAAAAAAAAGCTTAAGGTACGTTTCACTCTCAAAATATATTCAAACTCAAGGGTATGATACGAAATGCTGGATTATAAATTTGTAATGCATCCATTATATTAACAAGTGTTCAGTACATGCCCAACACGTGTCAGATTAGTGAAACTAAGTTATTCTTATGCTTTCTTTACACCTATTTAAAGTAGTTTGAAAACTAGTACGTCTAATATTATAATTGACTAACTACAACTTTAATTTTGTCCTTGAACGTCGATCAAACACGTGACTTTTAGATCTTCATTAATGCTCTCCAAACTGAGTTCACCCGCTAACATTAAAAATAAAAATTCATCGGTAAAGATATTTTCACTACTTCATTGAGATTTTAAAAAGAAATAATCACTAATTTTAGATTGAATAGTCAAGTTATGCAACTTAGTCAACTTGAACCTGGATCAAACCCGTGACCCCTTGAGATCTTTAGTGACTCTCTCCCAACTAAGCTATCCCCTGTAACATTGAAAATGAAAATGTCGGAAATTTTAAAAAGAAATAATCACTAATTTTAGATTGAATAGTCATGAGTCAAGTTATGTGGCTTGAATCAGGTGCGGTGAACGTGGATCGAAGAACACGTGACCTTCGGATTTTCAATCTGACGCTCTCAAAACTGAGTTATCCTCACTAATATTTGAAAAAAAAAAATCATAAATAAAGGTATTTCCGCTAATTCATTATATTTTAAAAAGAAATAATCACTAATTTTAGTTTGAATAAAGTTATGCAACTTAATGGACTTGTGTAACGTAAACCAAGTGCCGTGAACGTGGATTAAACATGTAACCTTTAGATATTCAATCCCAACTGAGTTATCCCCACAATCATTAAAAATCAAAATTCATGTGTAAGGGTATTTTCGCTATTTCATTATTCATTGAAATTTTAAAAATAAATAATAACTAATTTTTTATTTAATAGTTAGCTTATGCAAATGGAAATAGGTGCGGTGAACGTGAAGATTAAACACGTGAACTTTAAATCTTCAATCTAACGCTTTCTCAACTGAGCTATCCACACTAACATTAAAATTGAAAATTCATCACTAAAGGTATTTTTGCTAATTCATTTTAATTTTAAATAGAAATAATCACTAATTTTTAATAAGATATTCAAGTTATCCAACTTGTATAAGGTGCGGTGAACTAGAACACGTTAGGTATTTTCGATAATTCATTGAGATTTCAGAAAGGAATAATGACTAATTTTAGATTGAATAGTCGGGTTATGCAACTAGAATCAGGTACGGTGAACGTAGAGATCAAACACGTGACCTTCAAATCTTCACTCTGATGCTCTCCCAACAGAGCTATCCCCACTAATATTAAAAATGAAAATTCATAAGTAAATGTACTTTCGCTAATTCATTATATTTAAAAAAGAAATAATCACTAATTTTAGATTGAATAAGAAAGTTGTGTTTTTAGATTGTATAGTGAGGTAATAAACAAGTATTAGGTGCGTTGAACGTGGATAAAACATGTTTGATCTTCAAATCTTCCGTCTAACAATCTCTCAACTAAGCTACTCTTGCTAACATTAAAAATGAATATTCATCAGTAAAGGTATTGGGTACGCTTCTGGAAATTCAACAAAAGATAATAGTATTAGACCGAGATGCAAGATTTAATTCTCACTTTTGGAAAATTCAACAAATATTGGAAGACATGTTGAGGGTATATGTGATGGATTTTGCAGAAAGCTGAGATAAGTACCTACCCCTTATGAAATTCGCTTATAATAATAGTTGCCAAGCCACCATACAAATGGCCACATACGAGGTTCTCTATGGACGAAGATTTTGATCCCCTATCTTTTGAGAAGAAGGAGGGAAAACGATAACTATTGGGCCAGAGCTAGTGCAAATTACCAACACCGCAGTCCAAAAGATTAAAGTTAGGATACAAACCGCACAAAGCTGAGAGAAAAGCTATGTAGACCTAAGGCGCAAGGACATGGAATTGTAGGTAGGGGATCATAAAGGTAGCACCCCATGAGAGAGGTGCTCAGGTGGGGTAGAAAGGGAAAGCTAAGCCTTAGGTTTATCCGTCCCTTTGAGATATTAGAAAGGATTGGATCTGTGACCTATAGAATCGGACAATGCCCAAATTTGTCTACAGTACATAATATCTTTCATATATCCATACTATGGAAGTATACCCAAGATCCTTCGCACGTACTGGCTCATGAAACTCTCTTCTTGAGAGATGACCTATAAAGAAGACCCGATTCAAATAATAGACAATAAACTCAAAAGATTGAGAAACAAGAAAATAGCTCTTGTTAGGGTCCTATGGAAGAATCATAGAGTAGAAGAAGCCACTTGGGAAACAGAAGGCAAATAAGAACCTTGTACCCTGACCTATTTTAGAATAAGCACTTTCGATGACCGAAAGTTTTCAAAGAAGAGGAGAATTTGCAACACTCAAGGTCTCGAATAAGAGACAGTGTATAATCCCTACTAGGTTGTATCTAGAAGCAAAGAACACGTAGAATTGAAAAACCATTGAGAAAATGGTACTTTTTCTAATTTTTATAAACTTCCTGAATCATTAAATTTTTTTATAGAATAATAATTACAAAGTGCTTAAAATAGGAAGGCTATGATCGGAGAAGACTTTTCTGGCAGAAGATTCAGAAAAATAAAGAATGAAATTATAGAAATTCTAGATGTTTCAATGGTAGTGGAAAATTCGTCTATAAATTATGAATTAGGGTAGACTATTAGGGGCAAGAAGCAAGCTTGTTCCTGGACCTTCTAAATAAGTTTACCCATAAGTTTGGTGAAGGAAAGAGGTCCTCATAGTGCTAGTAGGTTTACACACGAATCAGTCCATGTTAGGTTACCCTCTAATGTTTTCCTAAGCTAAAACCTCAACTCCTAAAGCCTAACCCAAGACATTATGTATAAACCTAGGTTCATCAATAATCCATGTACCAAGTACCTAGAACTATGTGAATAACATGCTAAATAAGTTTCTAGGATCCATACCCATAAGTAACCATTATCTGCTATTACAATGTGTGCTAAAAGACCCCTATTCTTATCTAGGTAGGATGTCCTGCAATATGTATCATGAGTTGGATGTTATGATAGGCCTACCTTTCCCATCAGCTAAATGAGATGTCCTGCACCATGATTTACCAGTAGGATTACATGATTATGACGACAACACTCATATGTTCTTGGGGAGAAAATTGAAGGTTATTTTAGGGGAAGGTTTTCAGGATCAGTATATGATACATGACACAATGACTTCTTAGTTCTAAGATCGTAAAAACATAACAAGAAGTTAATGTCCAAGCTTAAGGTCGCGATTAAGAACCTACTAGTAGGCTACTTACTAAGTTTTACTCACTCCATGTTTATCATTTTTTTTTCAAGTAACTAATAGTTGGTCGTGGATGAGAGCAGTCTTTGGAGTGCGGGTCATAAACTAACCTCTGTTTTTAAAATAGTTTTTTTTGTTCTTCTTTTGAGTCTGCTTCTTATTTTGTGTTTGTAACGAGTATGTATATGTAACACCTCAAACATGAAGAAAATTAGCTCCCATAAGAATAAGTCACTCATGAAAGACCCAAAGGACAGAAAGAAAAAAACATTAAAGTTTTAAGCAAGAACAAGGGACTTAGTCAATTGAGTACCCTAACCAGTGATTTCAAGTAGTTAAAAGGCCTTTTAAAAATGATTAGAAAGCCTTTTAAAAATGGTTGGAAAGGAAAAAGTAAATGAAAAGAGCAAAAAAGTCATTTTTATCAATTATCAAAAATCTTTTCGATTTGTAATTCCTTACAAGAAGGAATCTCAAGATTCAAAATAAGGGGAAATGATAAAAAAAACAATGAGGAATTTGTAGAAAAATAATAATAAAATATTCTAAAAGTGGAAAATTACCAAAATACCCCTGAAAGAATGGATAATTAGAGAAATGTCACTCTAATTAGAATCAGAGCATCTACCGTGCCCATCTGAGAAAAATCCTTCGAACTCAAATCTTAACCATTAGATCTCCTCCAAAATTTAATATGATCTAGAACGAACATGCACGGATCATCACATCCAACGATTAGTATTCAAAGCCAAGGTCGGTAAGGCTATGATCGGAGTTGATATCTCCGAAAAATTATCCAGAAAGTTCGATCTCTAAATAACGAAGATTCTAGAGCTCTCAATGTAGGTTTAAGCTCCTCCTATAAAGTCTGAAGTAGGAGCAACAATACGGAATAAGAATTGAGAAAGGTTAATCCCCTAATCGTAGACAATAAGCGTTTAGATTATGGGCCTCCTACTCTCAGATTTCTTCCAAATTCGAGAGCAATCCTCCACCATTTCTCTTCAAACGTATTCCTACAATTTCTCAACAAGATTACCCATAAGTTCTATGGAGGAATAAAGTGTTGAAAGTGCCCATAAACCATTCCCCCAATTCAATCTGCCATTGAAGAACTTCAAGAAAAACTTGAAAATCCAATCCGAGGATACATGATGACTCGTCGAGCAAAAATGGTTCCAATCAGTTTCTGCACCTCCAAGGAATGCTTCCATAGAAGACCACGAAGAAAAATAACCTCGAGAACGTGTTGAATTAAAGGATATAGGTTTCGAAATTAAATTAGGGATAAGAGTCGAATTCCTATCTACGATCTCTTTTCCTTTAAATTAAGGATTCCTGTAGCTTCAAAGGAAGAAGTTGAGTATGAAGGTGTTAATATAACACATGCGGAAGCAATTTGAATCTTAGAAACTTTTAGAACGTCAATTATAGTAAATAACTAGCATGTTCATAAGTATTAAAACTTAATGAGTTTGAATCTAACCTTTTGTAGTTCAAATTCCTTTTTCCTCACGAACCGGTTTCAAACCACCACTAGTGTCTTCTCCACTATCTTCCGGCCTTAGAATGGGATTGTGGAATCCGGTGAATGACTAAACTTGGGAGAGATTTTGTATATACGAGGAGAGTGTTTGTGAGAGGTTTTTCTCAAGGTTTTTCTCCAATAAGAAGACCTTTCATGTATTATGATCACTCTATTTATAGAGTCATGTTTGCATGTTCATGCAAATTTGAGATCACCAAATTTTGACACTCAAAATTTCACTCAAATGTTTGGGATTATGTGACAAGAATGCATGCTTGAGTTAACCAAATTTTGACACTCAAAATTCCACTCAAATTTGGGGGTTTATTTGACAAGCATGCAAGTTTGGTTAAACCAAATTTTGACACCTCAAAATTCCACTAACATGGATTTTCCATTAAATGAAGGCAACATGTTGACTTTCTTCATATTGACAATCCCAACACTGTTCTATGGTTTAGTCTGATATGAGCTAGCAGAGGGACCTAATGGACCTATACATCATGGGCTCCAATGATCCAAGATTAATCGGTTAAACTCATTAATCTTGTTAACCAACATTCGTTAACTACTAGGACATTCCACTATAGCCTAGTAGTTGCACTCCCCTCACTATAGATATATTTTTGTCCATTTGATATAACCATGATTAGTAAGTCGATCCTTCACAGGTTGTTCGTAACTAGAGCTGGGTCAATTTACCGTTTTACCCCTGAAGTTACTTCTTGTTTCTTATGTCTCACTGATCCTCTAATGAACAATTGGTTTGTGGTCCAACCAGTAAATCGGATCCCTCTCAGGCCAATGAGAGGGTGGGACCCCTTGTTCAAGACCTGAGTCAGTGTTTAAGAGAACTACCTCTCTTCTATCCCTAAAAGTGGGTAGGAGTGAATTCCATCTTGCACCCTACGTCCCCAACCATTTACCCTCTTACCCCTTAAATGGGAGGCCTATTGAGTCGGAAAACTTGAGCCGCTCTCACCCATGCAAATCTAAGGATAATTCTGAATAAACAGAAGTTCATGGTTAGCTCAGGATTAAGATCGAGTTACCTAGGTCATCGAATGAAAAGAAAATCAGTCTCAACAGTAAACGACATTATAAAGTGAGAGTGATTTTCTTCATGGTCTGATCTTATGCAATACTCATTACATAGGACACCCTCATTCACTTGTCTGCACATGTACAATTTAGTGATCAAATTGTTTATATCATATACAAAAGTGGGTCGCATCCATAGTGTCCCTAGAATAAGGTACTCAGTCTTATCCTTATATTATAGATCATTTTGGCTATATAATTGAACTTGATCAACTCTTATGTCTCTACATATAGTTTAAGTAATCATACTATAGCCCGAGTGTTCTTAGTTCATTGGATTTAGATTAATGATCGTAAAGTTCACTTTATTCAATAACAATCTTTACTGAATAAACAACAATTATAACTTGATTGAAAATAGAATATGTTTTTGTTTACAAACTTGAGTTTTAGGACATAAAACCCAACAAACTCCCACTTGGACTAAAACTCTAGTGGGATTTTATAATGTTGAGTAGAGAGAAAGACATAAATACAATAAACTAGGGCATCACATACTCATGCCTTTTCTCCCACTTACCCTAGATTACATAACTCGTAGTCCTAGACTCACCAGGTGCCCTTCATACACTTTAGCCGTGAGGGGCTCTGAAAATGGATCAGCAATGTTGTGCTCTGAAGCTATCTGTGTGACGATCACATCTCCTCGTTGCACAATCTCCCTTATGAGATGATATTTGCGCTCAATATGTTTTCCTCGCTTATGAATTCTTGGTTCTTTTGAATTTGCAACTGCTCCACTGTTATCACAATAAAGATTGACGGGAAGATGCATATTTGGAACTACTTCCAAATCAGTTAAGAACTTCCTAAGCCATACAGATTCTTTCGCTGCTTCACAAGCAACTGAATGTGTTAATATAACACATGCGTTAGCAATTTGGATCTTAGGCACTTTTAGAACATCAATTATAGTAAATAACTAGCATGTTCATAAGTATTAAGACTTAATGAGTTTGAATACTAACCTTTTGTAGTTCAAATTTCTTTTTCCTAACGAACCGGTTTCGAACCACCACTAGTGTCTTCTCCACTATCCTCCGGCCTTAGAACGAGATTGTGGAATCCGGTGAGTGACTTATAATTGGGAAAGATTTTGTATATATGAAGAGAGTGTTTGTGAGAGGTTTTTCTCAAGGTTTTTCACCAACAAGAACCACCTTCCATGTACCATGATCACTCTATTTATAGAGTCATGTTTGCATGTTCATGCAAATTTGAGATCACCAAATTTTGACACTCAAAATTCCACTCAAATTTGTGGGATTTATTTGGAAAACATTCAAGTTTGGTTCAACCAAATTTTGACACCTCAAAACTCCACTAACATGGATTTTTCCATAAAATGAAGTCATCATTTTGACTTTCTCCATTTTGATTCAACAATTAATTTGAATTATTAATTTCAAATTAAAGTAATATTAAATGATTAATTAAACTATTTAATTAATATTTAATATTAATTCAAATGTTAATCCCAATTTAATTCCGACATATATTTGATTAAGATATTTAAATCTTATTTAAATATCTCAGATTCTCTCTTTTTGTTTAATTCGTAAATAAAACAAAAATGCGGTTAACCCATGACATTAGGTATAAATCTAGGTTCATCAATAATCCATGTAATAAGTACCTAGAATTATGTGAATAACATGCTAAATAATTGGCTAGGATCCATACCCATAAGTAACCATTATCTGCCATTACGATGTGTACAAAAAGGCCTCTATTCCTCTTTAGGTAGGATGTCCTGCAATAAGTATCATGAGCTGGATGTTATGATAGGCCTACATTTCCCATCAGCTAAACGAGATGTCCTGCACCACGATTTACCAGTAGGATTACATGATTATGACGACACTACTCATGTGTTCATAGGGAGAAAATTGAAGGTTATTTTAGGGGAAGGTTTTCAGGATCAGTATATGATACATGACACGATGACCTCTTAGTTCTAAGATCCTAAAAACATAACAAGAAGTTAATATCCTAGCTTAAGGTCGCGTTAAAAACCTACTAGTAGGCTACTTACTAAGTTTTACGCACTCCATGTTTATCATTCTTTTTTTCAAGTAACTAAGAGTTGGCCGTGAATGAGAGCAGACTTTGGAGTGTGGGCCATGGACTAACCTCTGTTTTTAAAATAGTATTTTTTGTTCTTCTTTTGAGTCTGCTTCTTATTTTGTGTTTGTAACGAGTTTGTATATGTAACACCCCAAACATGAAGAAAATAAGCTCCCATAAGAATAAGCTCCCATAAGAATAAGCCACTCATGAAAGACCCAAAGGGTAGAAAGGAAAAAAATTAAAGTTTTAAGCAAGAACAAGGGACTTAGTCAATTAAGTACCCTAACAAGTAATTTCAAGGATTGGAAAGAAAAAAGTAAATGAAAAGGGCAAAAAAGTCATTTTATCAATTATCAAAAATCTTTCCCGATTTGTAATTCCTTATCTAGAAGGAATCTCAAGATTCAAAATAAGGGGAAAATGATCAAAAAACAATGAGAAATTTGTAGAAAAATTATGGATTTTTCGAGAAAAATAATAATAAAATATTCGAAAAGTGGAAAATTACTAAAATACCCCTAAAAGAAAGGATAATTAGAGAAATGCCACTCTAATTAGAATCAGAGCATCTATGGTGACCATCCGAGCAAAATCCTTCAAACTCAAATCTCAACCGTTGGATCTCCTCCAAAGTTTGATATGATCTCAATGAACATGCACGGATCATCACATCCTCTAGCTTCAGAGGAAGAAGTTGAGTAAACTTGATGAAGGAATCGAGAGCTGAAACGTCGTAGAACAAGCTATCCAAGAGATCGAAAATCTGGCGTTCTGAGTGAGTTGCATACTGAGTACGATTTCTAGAAATTAAGGTCCTAGAATTAAAGACATTCCTCTAAAACAATTTCTCAGTCTGAAGAAAGAATATGAAAGAGGTTCAATAAAGAAATAGGGCATTGAAACCCCTAGAATCGGCTACCCAATAGAAAAATCCTTTGTTTTTTCTCCAGCGATAAATCACATTTTGGATGAACTTTGGAAGCGAATATCTTCGGCTACGATCTACGAGAAGGTATCAAATCAATCCCTAACCCTTTCTTGTAACACTCATCTTTAAGTTTCACGAAGAAATCAAGGAGAGAAATGTTGTAAATGTGGCTGTACAGGCCGACTTTCAGATGGCGGCGATGTGAAAAATGCAAGTCAACTCAAAATTTGACCTTTTCTCGGGTTTTCTCAATTTTAACCCCATTCCAGACCGATTCTCATAAAAACATTATGGTTTCAAAAACTAGACACAATAAGGAGTACATGAAAGGAAATTTGAAGTAATTCAGATATGGAAACTCAAGAATAGAGGTCCCAAACGTCAGCGACGAGGCAAGTAGACCCCTTGAACTCTTTGTTAAGAAATACTTGTAGAAATCGCTTGGATTTTCATATGAACCCTAAACCAAGTATGAATTAAGGATATATGAAATAAAAAACCCAAAGAACCCTGAGTTAAGACCCTGAACCGATCAAATAGCTCGAGATTTAAGTAACGTTAAAATAACCGATCAAATAGCTCGAATCTTACAACAAAGTCTAATTGAGCCTCCCTCTATTAGGAAATTGCTTCGAATCAAATTCTTTAGTTTGGACAATGGTTGCATTGTTTTAGTCAAACAACCGAGACTAGTGTATTTCCAACAGTATAAACATTTTGTACGTGTATTTTCTTATATATTAACAATTGTATACAAATAATAACTAAATTTAAGAGTAAAAGTTTGGATGGAGTTTTATTAAATAGGTAATCTTAAATTATATCTAAAAATATATAAGATTTTTTTTTTTTATATACATTTACGAGAACAAATCAAAGAATACAACTAGTAACTCCAACTATAAAGAATTTAATTCCAACCTATTCTAATGGACAAACACTTTATTAGATTCTATTGTAAGATTTCATTTCCTCTATTTAAGTAGCGTTCAACTACAACTATAAGTATCAAATTCTTAAGTATTCATGAACAAAATCGGCCTAACAATGTCTCTTGGAACAATTTACCAAAGGTGTTAGAATGAGCAGGGTGGAAGGGTTGCCTTTAGATGCTTTAGTACCAATTAAAGATGTCAATATCCTAGTAGTGCAAAATGCAGGAAGGTTCGTAATTGAAAAGAATAACGAGAATAGTGGACATCGTGTCATCTACAAGCGTGTGGTGAATGGTCTAGTTAGTATGACTAGAGAACATCGTCCTCGCAGAATTTATATTATTGTGATAGAAGTTATAAATAACGATGATATTCCTTGGTCTTTTATTACAAAGGTGCAGAATTTTCTTTTTGTGCATGTGATCTATCCATCGCCACATACTTATAAGCTCTCATCTTTTAAAGAAGTTATCGAGTTCCTTGTCCCCAAGTAGCAATATAACTACTAGAATGCTATCCCTACTTATAATAAGCCCTCTCTCTCTCTCGAAATATATGTGTGTGTTTGTGGTGTATTACTCTCTTTTATTAATGAAATATGGCATAAGTCATAATGATATTATGAGTATCTTTTCTATCCCTCCCTTCCTTATAACTATATAAAGAAAATGAAGATTATAAGTAAAAGTGTACAAATAATTTGTTCTTTTTGAACTTAAAATGCTTATAATTTAATTTATCTTTGTTATCAACAATAATTATCAAACGGTATATAATTTTGTCCAAGTAAGGTCGCTACTCATTCCCTATATGATATCATAACACAAAATCGAGCGGAAGGGTTAACGATAAAATGATAACAAAAACCCATTCGTCGAACTAACTATAAAGGAAGGGTTGGTTGGAAACCATGTCTATACTTCTTTGCTTTAATCACACGTAACTAAAAATATATAAGAACAACAGAATATGGCATGCCAGTCAAAACATAAAAAATTTCTTGCCATGTTATAGTTAATGAATATGGTATGCACAAAGATCAGACGTCACACTTCATGATTGGAGACCAATACAGTGAGCTAAGGTCGTCCATACCGTCCTTTGGTCGAATTATGTCAAGCAAATGTTGTAGCAAGCAAAGAGTTTTTAATAAGTTTGCTATTGCAAAGAGCTTGGTTTAAGGCACAAATGTCTCTGATGTGAAAGGCGCACCAATTCAATGAGATTTAAGTAACCATGAATAAGACACATGATACAACTTGTAAACGAAAAAATGCCCATGACTCTTGTTATTTTCTTCCACTACAAACCTTCTAGCCTCGTGCACTTTTTTGTCATTGACATCCTTAATTGAAATTAGAATTGCAGGAAACATTTCTCCACAACTTATTATGGAACACCTTTGATAGACAGTTTCAACAGATTTACTTTGTTGAGGAATACTTTAAAATTCGATATTTATAGTTCAACGCTACTTAAATTGATGAAGTGAAATCTTAAAATAGAGGTTAATAAATCATTTGTCTATTAGAAGGGAGCTTGAAATTAAATTCTTTATAGTTGGGATAAGGGATGTTTTAGTCCAACCAAGTATACTTTTTAATTTTAAAATAAATTAATTTTTTTAGTTTAAAATAAATTTATTTTTTAGTTTTAATTTTATTCCAAATAAATTAATTTTGATGTGGTGTTATGTGTTTTAATAAAATTAACAGTAACTTAATCAACAAAAATTTGTATTTTTTTTTAAATTATAAGCTAAATTAATAAAAATACCATTGAACTTTGCACATTATCTAAAAAAAATTACTCATAATTTTTTTTTTTGAAAATACCGTTGAATTTTCAAAAAAAAAAAAAAGCTTCAAAACTACTCTTTAACTTTCAAAAGTGTTTAAAAAAAGATAGATGATGATGAGAAAATTGTGTTCATGGGGAGAAAATTGAAGGTTATTTTAGGGGAAGGTTTTCAAGATCACTATAAGATCCTGAAAACATAACAAGAAGTAATATCCTAGCTTAAGGTCGCCATTAAGAACCTACTAGTAGGCTACTTACTATGTTTTACTCACTCCATGTTTATCATTTTTTTTCAAGTAACTAAGAGTTGGTCGTGGATGAGAGCGGACTTTGGAGTGTGGGCCATAAACTAACCTCTGTTTTTAATCTAGTATTTTTTTTCATTTTTTGAGTCTACTTCTTATTTTGTGTTTGTAACGAGTATGTATATGTAACACCCCGAAAATGAAGGAAATTAGCTCCCATAAGAATAAGCCACTCATGAAAGACCCAAAGGATAGAAAGGAAAAATTTAAAGTATTAAGCAAGATTAAGGGACTTAGTCAAGTCACTCTGTGCCTAACAAGTGATTTCAAGGAGTTAAAGGCATTTTGAAAAGGATTGGAAAGGAAAAAGTAAATGAAGAGGGCAAAAAAAAAAAAAGTCATTTTATCAATTATCAAGAATTTTTACGGATTTGTAATTCCTTATCTAGAAGGAATCTCAAGATTCAAAATAAGGGAAAAATGATAAAAAAGTGATTAGGAATTTGTAGAAAAATTAAGAAAAATAATAATAAAATATTAAAAAAGTGGAATATTACCAAAATACCCCTGGAAAAATGGATAGTTACACAAATGGCACTCTAATTAGAATCAAAGCATCTATCGTGACCATCCGAGCAAAATCCTTCGAACTCAAATCTCAACCGTCGAATCTCCTCCAAAATTTGATATGATCTAGAACGAACACGCACGGATCATCACATCCAACGACTAGTATTCAAAGCCAAGGTCGGTAAGGCTATGATCGGAGTTGATATCTCCGAAAATTTTTTCAAGAAGTTCGATCTCTAAATAACGAAGATTCTGGAGCTCTCAAAGTCGGTTTAAGCATCTCCTATAAAGTCTGAAATAGGAGCAACAATACGGAATAAGAATCGAGAAAGGTCGATCCCCCAATCGAAGGCAATGAACGTTTAGATTATGGGTCTCCTACTTTCAGATTTCTTCCAAATTCGAGAGCAATCCTCCACCATTTCTCTTCAATCTTATTCCTACAGTTTCTCAACAAGATTACCCACAAGTTCTATGAAGGAATAGAGTGCTGAAAATGCCTAGAAACCATTCTCCCAATTCAATCCGCCATTGAAGAACTTCAATAAAAACTTGAAAATCCAATCCGAGGATACATGATGACTCGTCGAGCAAAAATGATTCCAATCAGTTTCTACACCTCCAAGGAATGCTTCCATAAAAGACCACGAAGAAAAATAACCTCGAGAGCATGCCGAATTGAAGGAAATAGGTTTCAAAATTAAATTGGGGATAAGAGTCGAATTCCTATCTACGATATCTTTTCCTTCAAATTAAGGATTCCTCTAGTTTCAGAGGAAGAAGTTTAGTAAACTTGATGAAGGAATCGAGAGCTGAAACGTCATCGAACAAACTACCCACGAGATCGAAATCTTGCGTTTCGAGTGAGTAGCATACTGAGAACGATTTCTAGAAGTTAAGGTCCTACACTCAAAGACGTTCCTCCAAAACCAATTCCTTTAGCTTGAAGATAAGATATGGAAGAGGTTCAATGAAGAAATAGGGCCTTGAAACCCATAGAATCGGCTACCCAATAAGAAATCCTTTGTTTTATCTCCAACGATAAATCAGATTTTGGATGAACTTTGGAAGCGAATATCTTAGGCTACAATCCACGAGAAGGTATCAAATAAATCCCTAACCCTTTCTTGTAACACCCATCTTTAAGTTTCATGATGAAATAAAGGAGAGAAACGTTGTAAATATGGCTGTACAAGCCGAGTTTCAAATGGCGGCGATGCGAAAAATGCGCATCTTTTTTCTGTTTAGGGGAAGAAAACGATGATACGCCCAGTTCAACTGCCCAAGTCAACTCAAAATTTGACCTTTTCTCGAATTTTCTCAATTTTAACCCCATTCCAGACTGATTCTCGTAAAAAAAAATTATGGTTTCATAAACTAGACACAATAAGGAGTATGTGGAAGGAAATTTGAAGTAATTCAGATACTGGAAGCTCAAGAATGGAGGTCCCAAACGTCGACGATGAGACAAGTATGCCCCTTTGACTTTTTGTTAAGAAATACTTGTAGGAATCGCTTGGATTTTCATATGAACCCTAAACCAAGTCTGAATTAAGAATATATGAAAGAAAAATCCGAAGAACTGTGAGTTAAGACCCTGAACAAATCAAATAGCTCGAGATTTAAGTAATGTTAAAATAACTCACTATCTGAGCTCCGCTGTCTATCAAATTTTAATACTAAGCATTTATAGGAGGTTGAGGTTAGATATGAAATTTGGTGATCATTGGATAAGGATAAGTAGGTAAACCAAGAAACGGTGTAAAATGACCTTAAGGGGTAAAAACTATATTATTTCAAACCCTCCAGTGTTGCTTCTACTTTGCATGAAAATGCTTCCACTAAATCATGTTACTAACTAGTTGGTTTGGTTCGGTTCAATTCTTGGATCCACTAGATTGAATCGACCTAGCTCAATTAAACTCTTGATAATATAAAAATCATAAGTTTCTTAAATTACGTTAACTTAAAAGTTTAAACCCTAGTTTTTTTTAGAATGTTTAGCTCTATGTCTAGTTGATCTCTAAATGCTTAAAAGTATCTAATAAAACTTCTATTTAAGGAATTTTTCTGTATAAGTGATGTAAGACTTCAAGTTTATTATTAAGGACCTATTATCCTACCATAAAACTACCATAAAGGTATAATCGACCTATTATCCTTCCACCAATAGGAGCAAAAGGCAACGTTACTAAGTGAAACTAGTTTCATGTCATTTATTCAACAATAAGGGTGTTAGCATGCATTTGGAAATGAACTCATATTTAAAAAATTTAGATAAAATAGAAAAGAATTGTTATCTCAATGATAATGATACTATGTGAAACTAGCCTCAAGATGCTTCCTTAACTCTTAGGGGCGGTAAACCAACGGTTCCTTCACCCAAGACCCATGGCCCAACTCCCAACATGGAAGGGATAATCTAGAGAATCATTCCGAGAACCCTAACGGATGGGTTACAAACTCACATTATCAAGCTCGACAACAAACAATGTCGCCGGCAAACTTATGAAGACTACATGAAATTATGAATATATTAATGTTGAATTTTTTTAATTTACCGATTTTTAAAATGTTAAATTATGTAAAATTACTGGCAAATAAGAATATTTTAGAGAGCTTTCCTTTTTATTTAAGATTTTTATATTTAAGAAAAGAGAAAATGAATAAAAATAGGAGACATTTTATAGATTTAGGAATGAAATAAGGGTATTTAAAAAGTTAAAAAACAAGGAGATGAAATATTAATGATATTAATGGGTCAGAGGTTGAAGAGAGGAGTGAGTGAAAAAAAAAGGGAGATGATTTATGCACCTCACTAATAGTTAGAACCTTATTTTAGAATGTTAAGGGCATTAGTTTTGAAAGTTCATGAATATTTTTGGTACTAGTGGTTTTGTCATATAAGAATGCAACTTATATTAATATTCATACTAAAAAATTACTTTTTTATGTTTAAGTCACGATCCATTTCTGGTGGGTTCTCGAAGCACGGATTTCAAGTTAAAAGAGGTTGAACACAAAGTAAAATGTTTTCTCGAAATAAAAAAAGAATTAAAATATAAATGAACGTATATATTTACAATATATTCAAAATAGAGTTTATAGGCTCATAGTACAAAATATGGGAAAGGTTAAAAAAAATCATTTTAAAACATCAAAAATAGTTTTGGTGGGTGTTGTTGGTCTAGGGCAACTACTGTTAGTTACATGAAAAAGATGGAAAAGATGGAGTGAGTACAAGGCTCAGTAAATAGCCTAATTGTAAGTTTTTAACCATGTTCATATGGGTGCTTGGATACCACATTCTTTTCTTAATGATAGCTTGGTTCTTGTCCAAGCATAGTGGGTTCTAAGTTGTGGAGGACTTTGGAATAAGGTTTGGAATTTGGAATCTGGTTTGAAATCGGTAATTATTATTATTTCTTTTCCTTTAGACACTTGGTGGTTGGGAGCAAATCGAACAAATTGTCTGTCCAACCAAATTTGAATTGGTGACCTCTTGATCTGCAATCAAATGCTCTACCACTAAGCTAGGAACCCATTTTACATGATTTTAGCCTTAGTGACCCCTTCTACCAAGTGTCAGTCCAAAAGTATAAAAAGTGTCGGTCGAAAAGAGAAAGGCCCAACCAAGTTCAAACGAGTGACCGGTTAAATTCTCTACCACTGAGCCATAGATTTATTTTGTAGGATTTTAACCTGAATGACCCCTTAGACATAGTGTTGGTCCAAAAAGTGTAACAAATTTCTATCCAAAATAGAAGGGCCCAACTAGGTTCAAATTGGTGACCTCTTGATCTACAATCAAATGCTCTAACATTGAGCTATGGACCCATTTTGTATGATCTCAACCTTAGTGACCCCTTCTATAGATTATCGGTCCAAAAGTGTCCTTACTGAATCGACTATGGACCAATTTTGTATAAATTGGTGGATTACCTATCGAAAATTAAACACAGGTCGTTAGATTCAAAGTCGAATGTTCTAACCACTACACCATAGAACCACTTGTTAAACTTTATTTTTGCAGCGATTTTGATAAGCGCCAATAACGCTAGATTTTGCAAAGCTAGAGGTCGTAATATCCTTGCAAACTTTCACAAAGAAAGCTAACTTTACGAATTGATTTCAACCAGGAGCATGTTAGAATGATAAATAACTCTTAGATTGAACTTGGAATCTATGATTGTCACTCTTAGATTCCAAGACGACTCACTCAAGAATTAACTTGATCACGACTAATCTAATGAATAGATTTTAACACCAAACCTAAAACAAGGTTTGAAAGAAACATAACACCAAAAGGTTTCAAACACAAAGTTTTTGTATTCCAAAATGTCTTCAAACTTGAATATTACAAGCATTTAAATAGGCTAAAAAGATAATTCAAACATAGTTCATCTACAAACTACCCAAAGCTATTAAATACAAATTGAAGAAAATAAGAAATAACATAAATAATCTTAAATGTAATTGAACTCCGGAAGATAAAAAGTCTTCAAATTACATTCCAATGTCAAGTGATATTTTATTACCACTCAATTCTTTTCTTGATTTATTGTAGTTGAACTTAAAAGTATGACAAATAAGCTGGATTTATTTTAAATTTCCTTTAAAATTTTTGTGCACAAAATACAATGGAAATAATATTTTTTTTTTTACTGTTTTGTAATTTGTATGGTATTATTAGAGGCTTTTCAATGAAATATGATAATTGATTCCCTGTCCTCTTTGACAATTTTAGATACCTCCAATATTTGATGCGTCACGTTTCACTATGAGATCTGCCCTTGGATCAATAAGACTTAAGCAGAGAGTTTATTTGACTAATGATTTGATTTTTTTGGGTTGTAGAGATATCCTTTACAAATCAAAACTTTGTATTATTTTCAAGACACTCATCAAGACATTTGTAAATGTGCCTGATATCTTGAAGGATTTAAGACACGTAATTGAGAGAACCTAAATTTTTTTTGAAGTTGGCTTTTCTAGGATACGTCATCACGAAAGTTTGACACAAACTCAATGGACCATTGGATGGGTTTTATAAGGCTAAAATAAATTTAAAATCCAAGAAAACGGATCTGAGTTTGATATTATTTGATTTTGGCTATGGACACAACTAGCTGATTTCTTTTGATTACATTAATGAATGTATGTAGATGTTTAAAGTGTTGATCTTAATGGTTTTAGAAAATATCAACACATCATCATTATAAACTATTGAAATTTTTTGAAAGGATTGAAAATATCATTCATAATCATCTGAAATTTGGATGGAGTGTTTTTAGCCTAAATTGCATGACGTTCCTCTCATATTTTCTAAATGTGACATTAAATGCTATTTTATATTTGTCCTTTTAGGAAATTAGAATTTTTCAAAATCCCAATTTCATATCGAATTTTATAAAAACATTTGACTCTAAATTCTTTTTATCAAATATTTTTTTTTTTTGGATTGGATATCTTATTTATTCTAAAACCTTATTCAAAGGTTTGTAGTTAATTACGAATATCAGAATTTCTGGTTTCTTTTCAACATGTTGTTAACCTAAAACGTCAGACATGACCACATGCTCTTTAAAGACCTTATCAGCTTCCTCTGCAAAATATCACCAAAAATGTCAGAGTATTTAATGTTTGATGCTTTTTGACTTAACCCTAGGGTTTTATTTACGGTGAACTTGTGATAATTTTTGTCAAATTATATATTTGAATACCTAATACATTAGGATATAATATCTTATTTAAATAATATTAAAATGTCATAGAATATCATAATATATGTTTAATTAATATGAATCTCATTCAAATTTCAAATATATATTTTTATTTAATGTTTATGATACACGTCAATTATTTTATTATTTAACATATCAAATATGTTAATATGTTTTGATATTATATTTCAAGACTATAGGAACTTACTCAGAGGACTTGAGAGCTACGTTGGCCTACAATGCATCTCATGGACGATACAAAACTATGGTGGCGCTCGAAGGTGAATTGTATAAAAAACTAGTCATGCACCAAAAAATCATGGGAAGACCATTGATGGAATTGAAGCAATCGACGCTCCCCTCGATGGGTTTCCAATCAAAGACCTAATGTTTGATGTTGACTCTTTTGAAGAAAGAGCCACACGATCGAAGAACAAGAAACGTGGCAGTAGCTCTGAGAACTCTATCACACACAAAAAAAATTGTGTCGAAGAGTTAGACATTACACAGAAGATATGGCTTTCATCGAGGATTCCCGAGTTTGATTCTCGATAATGAAATTTTATTTTCTTATTTCTTTTATTTTATAATTTCATGTTTAAACTTTACCTAGGTTTGAGAAGCATTATAATGGATGAGTTCAATAGTATCTTAAATTCAAAAGACTCTTATGAACTTGGTTTGAGAGTCACTATAATGATAAGTTCAATAGTATCTTAGATGATATAAAAAATGGGTCATGCTCCAAAAACTCATGGGAAGACCATTGATGGAATCGATGCAATCGACGCTCCCTTGGATGGGTTTCCAATTAAAGACCTAATGTTTGATGTTGACTCTTTTGAAGAAAAAGTCACACGATCGAACACCTCGAAATGTCGCGATAGCTCAAAGAACTCTACCATACAACCTGAGAGTTGAGGGCTACAGGAACTTTCTCATACGACCTGAGAGTTACGTTAGCCGCAATGCATCTCATGGACGATGCAAAACTATGATAGTGCTCGAAGGTGAATGGTATAAAAAAGGGTCATGCACCATATAGCTCATGGGAAGATCGTTGATAGAATCGATGCAATCGACTCTCCCCTGGATGGGTTGCCAATCAAAGACCTAACATTTGATGTGGACTCTTTTGAAGGAAGAGCCACACAATCGAACAACTCGAAACATCTCGGTAGCTCTGAGAACTCTAACACCGGGAAAGACGTGTCAAAGAGTTAGACATTAAGCAAAAGATCATGCTAAAACTCTTCAACGATCTGACAAAAGACTTCAGGACATCTACACCAAAACTCCATTGTCGTTTAGCGATTATGATATCTGGCTTTCATCGAGCAGACGTGGGTTCGATTCTCGACAATGGAATATTATTTTCTTATTTCATTTTATTTTACAGTTTCTATCATAGATTAAAAAGACTTTTATGAACTTGGTACCTTTGTTAGAGTTATGTTATATATATTTGGTTCAATGTTAATAACTGGGGTTGAGGTGATTCAAATGATTATTGCGATAATCTAGTCGTTTTCGAGGTCTCTCTTGTTGAACGACATCATGGTTGAGATGAAATGTTAATAACTGGGGTTGAGTGATTCAAATGGTTAATGCGATAATCCAGTCGTTTTCGAGGTCTCTCTTGGTGAACTACATCATGGTTGAGATGAGCACCCGAGTGAGTTTGACAAGTTGGGCTATAGAGAACCACCCCTCAAGCCAAGTTCATGTGGGCTTAACAAACTTAAAATCCAAGAACACAACCCCTTAAATGGAAACTGGGATGCTAAGGAATTAAAAAGCTTTGTTTTTGACGTAGAACAATACTTGAAGGTTACTGGAACTTGCTCATAGGACCTAAGAGTTACGTTGGTCGCAATGCATCTCATGGACGATGCAAAACTATGGTAGCGCTCGAAGGTGATTGGTAAAAAAAAGGGTCATGCACCATAAACTCATAGGAAGACTATTGATGGAATCGAAGCAATCGACGCTCCTCTTGATGGGTTGCCAATCAAAGACCCGATGTTTGATGTTGACCCTTTTGAAGAAAGAGCCACATGATCGAAGAGCTCAAAAAGTCTCGGTAACTCTGAGAATTCTATCACACACATGAATGGACGTGTCGAAGAGTTAGACATTACCCAAAACATCATAGTAAAACTTTTTAGCAATTAGACAAAAGACTCCAAGACAAATACACTTAAAATTCATTATTGTCCAACGGTTTGGATATTTGGATTTCACATAGGAGATTCTGGTTTGATTCTCTGAAATGGAATATTATTTTCTTATTTCTTTTTATTTTATAGTTTCATCTTTTGTCACCAATTATATTTAAACTTTGCCTAAGTTTGAGAGGTACTTTAATGGTCAAGTTCAATAGTATCTTAGATTAAAAAACTTTTATGAACATTGTACCTATGTTAGTGTTTTGTTATAGATATTTGTTTCAATTTCAACAAGTGGGGTTGAGGTGATTCAAATGGTTAATGCGATAATCCATCTATTTTTGAGGTCTCCCTCGTTGAACGGCATCATGGTTGAGATGAGCACCCGAGGAGTTTGACAAGGAGACCCGAATTTAAACTTTACCTACGTTTGAGAGGCACTAGAATGGTCAAGTTCAATGGTATTTTAGATTAAAAAAACTTTTATGAACTTTGTACCTTTGTGAGTGTTACTTTGTACCTTTGTTTGTATTACTTTGTACCTTTGTTAGTGCTATGTTATAGACATTTGGTCAAATTCAACAAGTGGGGTTGAGGTGATTCAAACGGTTAATGTTACTTTATTTGATTCAAATTGTTAATGTGATAATCGAGTTGAACAGTTACTAGTTATTTCCAAGGTCTCTCTTATTGAACGCCAACAAGGCTGAAATGATTGAGATGAGCACCCGATTGAGTTTGACAAAATTGAAATAAAATCAAATAAAATCACTCAAACAAATCAAACAAATTGAAAAAAAAATTAGCCTTATGACACTTCCTTCAACTCGAAGGGGTGGTAAACCAAGGATTCCTTCGCCCAAGACCCATGATCCAACTCCCAATATGGAAATGATAAGCTATAGAATCATTCCAAGAACCTCAATGGATTCATTACAAACTCACATTACCAATCTCGACAACCGGACGTGTCGCTGGCGTTAGAAGAACGACTGCAACAGAGCAGTCATGGGGATAGAAGATCTCGTTCAAGGACGATAGACCAACCGTAATCTTCAGCCCAACAAGCCAAGCTTTTGTAGAAGCAAGAACCTTTAATTGAAGAAATTAACACCTTCTTATACAAAATTTGGATAAACCAAGAGATAAAGCTAGAATTAGATTATGAGATCCAAGAGTGAGAAGCAAGATTTGAAACCTTTTTCTAAATTGAGTAAGACCACAATCTAACTTGATCAAGGCTTAATTAAATATCTCAGATGCAATCTACCACAAGAATTGCATGAAACTTAAAAACGACAAAGATATGCTCAGATTTCTATAAGAGGGAACCTCTCAACTTGAGAGATCAATTTCATTGATCACAAATATGCTTTTACATAATAATTTGTGGGTATTTATAGTCTCCCCATAAAAAAAGTTAGTGCCCGTGATTTAATCTCGATCCCTTTAAATCTCCACAGAAGACGAAGTCAATTTGAGCATTACAAACTTTATGAAATTAAAATAATAAATAAAATTTTCTCACCATTATGAAATGATGCTTGCAACTTCATCCGCTACTTCAACTGTGCAAATATTTACTTTTGAATCTCCAAATGGTATTGACTCAAACGAATCAGCTAGTAACACATGAAATGATGGTTGAACCTAGCCTATCCAATTTTGTAGATGAAGCATGAATGCTTGTTGAATCTTCTTGGCCTTGGGTTGTGTAAAATGTCTAGTTGGAACACCGTGATTTTTATCATCATCCCCCTCTTCAAAAGGATTCGTCCTCGAATAAAAAAAATCATCACCTACATCAAAAGAACTCAACTCAGTAACATTGAAAGTAGAATGTACACCGTGATTCTTATCATCATCCCCCTTTTTAGGATTCGTCATCGAATCAGAAAAATCATCACCTTCAATGGGACTCAACTTAGCAACATTGAAAGTAGAATGTATTGACAATTCTAAGGCAAGATCAATTTTATTGTTTCATGCAATCAGAACAATAAAATGAGTCATTTTACTAAATGTCTTACAGAGCATTTATAGTGAAATAAAGAATTAGGAATCCATCACGCTATCTTTAGATCTACAGACACACTATCTATGCTTAACATTAAAATAAATGAACGTGGATCGAACACGTTTCCTTTTCCTTTTCACTATGACGCTCTCCACACTAATATTAAAATTGAAATTTCATAATGCAAAGGTATTTCCACTAATTTTAGTTTGAACGTGGATCAAACACGTGACCTTTAGATATTCAATCTGAAGCTCTCCCAACTGAGCTATCCCTGCAATCACTAGAAATGAAAATTCATCAGTAAAGGTATTTTAGCTGATTCATTGAGATTTTAACAAGGAGTAATGACTAATTTTTTTATTGAATAGTCAGGTTTTGCGAAACAGGTGTGGTGAACATGAAGATCGAACACGTGACCTTCAAATCTTAAATTTGACACTCTCCAAATTGAGCTATCCTCGCTAACGTTAAAAATGAATGTTTTTAAGTAAAGGTATTTCCGCTAATTAATTTAAATTTTAGAAAGAAATAATCACTAATTTTAAATTGAAGAGTCAAATTATGCAAGATCGAATATGAGACCTTTAGATCTTCAATCTAACGCTCTCTCAACTGAGCTATCCACACTAACATTAAAAATGAAAATTCATCGTAAAGGTATTTTCGCTAATTCATTTTAATTTTAAATAGAAATAATCACTCATTTTTAATAAGATATTCAAGTTATCCAACTTGTATAAGGTGTGGTGAACTAGAACACGTTAGGTATTTCCGATAATTCATTGAGACTTCAGAAAGGAATAATGACTAATTTTAGATTGAATAGTCGGGTTATGCAACTAGAATCAGGTGTGGTGAACGTGTTGATCAAACAAGTGACCTTCAAATCTTCAGTCTGACGTTCTCCCAATAGAGCTATCCTGCTAATATTAAAAAAGAAAATTCATAAGTAAAGGTACTTCCACTAATTCAGTATATTTAAAAAAGAAATAATCAATAATTTTAGATTGGTTAAGCAAGTTATGTTTTTAGATTGTATGGTCAGGTAATAACTTGTATCAGGTGCGTTGAACGTGGATAAAACACGTGTGACCTTCAAATCTTTCGTCTAACAATCTCCCAACTAAGCTACTCTTGCTAACATTAAAAATGAATATTCATCAGTAAAGGTATTCGGTACGCTTCTGAAAATTCAACAAAAGGCAATAGTATTAGACCGAGATGCCAGATTTAAATCTCGCTTCTGGAAAATTCAACAAAAGGCATTGGGTACACAGTTATAGTACGACATTCCACCCATAAACAGATGGTCAAACATAAATGCTCAAGCAAATATTGGAAGACATGTTGAGGGTATATGTGAATGATTTTGCGGGAAGATGAGATAAGTACCTACCTCTTATGAAATTTGCTTTTAATAATAGTTGTCAAGCCACCATACAAATGGCCACATAGGAGGTTCTCTACGGACGAAGATTTCGATCCCCTGTCTTTTAGGAAGAAGGGGGCAAACAACAACTATTGGGCAGTAGCTGGTGCAAATTACCAACGCCGCAGTCTAGAAGATTAAAGCTAGGATACAAACCGCACAAAGCCGAGAGAAAAGCTATGTAGACCTGAGGCGCAAGGACATGGAATTGTAGGTAGGGGATCATATATTCCAAAAAGTTTCACATGAGAGGGGTGCACAGGTAGGGTAAAAAGGTAAGCTAAGCCCTAGGTTTATCCGTCTGTTTGAGATATTAGAAAGGATTGGATATGTGGCCTATACAATCGGGCAATTCCTAAATTTGTCTACAGTACGTAATATCTTTCATGTATCCATACTACGGAAGTATACCCTAGATCCTTCGCACGTACTAGCTCATGAAACTCTCTTCTTGAGAGATGGCCTAACGTATAAAGAAGACCCGATTCAAATAATAGATAAGAAATTCAAAAGATTGAGAAACAAGGAAATCGCTCTTGTTAAGGTCCTATGGAAGAATCATAGAGTAGAAGAAGCCACTTGGGAAACAGAAGGCAAATAAGAACCTTGTACCCTGACCTATTTTAGAATAAGCACTTTCGATGACCGAAAGTTTTCAAAGGAGAGGAGAATTTGCAACATTCAAGGTCTTCAATAAGAGACCGTGTATAATCCCTACTAAGTTGTATCTAGAAGCAAAGAACAAGTACAATTGAAAAAACATTGAGAAAATGGTACTTTTTCTAATTTTTATAAACTTCCAGAATCATTCAATTTTTTATAGAACAATAATTACAAGGTTCTTAAAAAAGGAAGGCTCCGATCAGAGAAGATTTTTCTGGGAGAAGATTTTTCTGGCAGAAGATTAATAAAAATCAATAATGAAATTATAGAAATTCGAGTGTTTCAATGGTAGTGAAAAATCTGTCTATAAATTATGAATTAGGGTAGACTATTAAGGGCAAGAAGCAAGCTTAATCGAGTACCCAATCGAGAGATACAAGTTTTTGGTTTTGGGGTATCGTGTTCATGGGTTTACCTCGAATTCGAGAACTATAGTCCACTATTCATTTCCAAACTTGTTCCTGCACCTTCTAAATAAGTTTACCCATAAGTTTGGTGAAGAAAAGAGGTCCTCAAGGTGCTAGTAGGTTTTCACACAAATCAGTCCATGTTAGGTTACCCTCTAATGTTTTTCTAAGCTAAAACCTCAACTCCTAAAGCCTATCCCAAGACATTATGTATAAACCTAGGTTCATCGATAATCCATGTACCAAGTACCTAGAACTATGTGAATAACATGCTAAATAAGTTGCTAGGATCCATACCCATAAGTAACCATTATCTGCCATTACAATGTGTACTAAAAGGCCCCTATTTCTCTTTAGGTAGGACATCCTGCAATATATATCATGAGCTGGATGTTATGATAGGCCTACCTTTCCCATCAGCTAAACGAGATGTCCTGCACCACGATTTACTAGTAGGCTTACATGATTATGACGACACCACTCATGTGTTCATGGGGAGAAAATTGAAGGTTATTTTAGGGGAAGGTTTTCAAGATCAGTATATGATACATGACACGATGACCTCTTATGTAATTGTAACATTCATACTTTAGGACTATAATTAACTATTATGTAATTGTAACCTAAAGTAAATAAAAAGTCTTCAAATATATTAATGAAATACAAAAACTCTAAATTACTCTAAAATGTAATCCACCAAAATTTATAACATGAAACTTCATTCTTCTCCAATGTGCCATGAATTGAAATATTTTTTGATAATTTCAACAATATTTTCTTCATATCTTCATTGAAGAATATTGTATGATTGATGTCCCTTGGTCCATATCAAATATTATCATAATAAGGTCAATGAGGGGAATACACCAATTGTTGGGCAACAAAGTCAACATAAAGAAATTAGAAAAGAAATATGAAAATTTGAGTTGTGAAAGGTGTAAATTGGAAAGAATCTTAGTGCTCGAGGATAATGTAGTGTTATGAAAACTAGCTAGATTGAATCTTCAAAGATTAATGCAAATTTCGTGAAAATTTAGAGGAACCTTTTTAGTATGTTTGCAATAGCTTAGTGATGCAGCAACAACGTAATGCTTCAAATACTCTTCCTTAGATTGAATACTAATGGTTCGTGAGGTCAGAAGTCTTTCTTTAATGTTAAGGATATTTAGTCCTAAAGTATAACTTACCATATATATCATATTTGATCTTTTATTATAGGATATTTGTCTTTTATCACAGCTCTTTTCATTTATTGTTATTCCTCTATCCTTGATAATTTATTTGATTATTTGAGAACTTCATTTATGTCGGGTGGTTTTAGCAAATACATGAGATTATAATGATGTTGTTAATATAACACATGCGGAAGCAATTTGGATCTTAGGCACTTTTAGAACATCAATTATAGTAAATAACTAGCATGTTCACGAGTATTAAAACTAAATGAGTTTGAATACTAACCTTTTGTAGTTCAAATTCCTTTTTCCTCACAAACCGGTTTCGAACCACCACTAGTGTCCTCTCCACTATCCTCCAGCCTTAGAACGGGATTGTGGAATCCGGTGAGTGATTAAATTTGGGAGGGATTTTGTATATATGAAGAGAGTGTCTGTGAGAGGTTTGTCTCAAGGTTTTTCACCAAGAAGAAGACATTTCATGTTTTATGATCACTCTATTTATAGAGTCATGTTTGCATGTTCATGCAAATTTGAGATCACCAAATTTTGACACTCAAAATTCCACTCAAATTTGTAGGGTTTATTTGGCAAACATGCAAGTTTGGTTAAACAAAATTTTGACACCTCAAAATTCCACTGATATGGATTTTTTCATTAAATGAAGTCAACATTTTGACTTTCTCCATTTTGATTCAACAATCAATTTGAATTATAAATTTCAAATGAAACTAATATTTAATGATTAATTAAATATTTAATATTAATTCAAATGTCAATCCCAATTAATTCCGACACATATTTGATTAAGATATTAAATTTTATTTAAATATCTCAGATTCTTTCTTTTTGTTTAATTCGTAAATAAAACAAAAATGCAGTTAAATATATCGTATATATGTAGTGCATTCTCCCTAATTTGAATTCGAACACTTCGAACTCACTCGTCACACTGTTCTATGGTTTAGTCCGATATGAGCTACCAGAGGGACCTAATGGACCTATAGATCATGGGCTCCAACGATCCAAGATTAACCGGTTAAACTCATTAACTTTGTTAACCAACATTCGTTAAGTACTAGGACATTCCACTATAGCCTAGTAGTTGCACTCCCCTCACTATAGATATATTTTTGTCCATTTGATATAACCATGATTAGTAAGTCGATCCTTCACAGGTTGTTCGTAACTAGAGCTGGGTCAATTTACCGTTTTACCCTTGAAGTTACTTCTTGTTTCTTATGTTTCACTGATCCTCTAATGAACAATTGGTTTGTGGTCCAACCAGTAAACCGGATCCCTCTCAGGCCAATGAGAGGGTGGGGCCCCTTATTCAAGACCTGGAGTCAGTAATTAAGGGAACTACCTCTCTTCTATCTCTAAAAGTGGGTAGGAGTGAATTCCATCTTGCACCCCACGTCCTCAGCCATTTACCCAGTCTTACCCCTGAAATGAGAGACCTATTGAGTTGGCGAACTTGAGCCACTCTCACCCATGCAAATCTAAGGATAATTCCGAATAAACAAGGAGTTCATGGTTAGCTCAAGATTAAGATCGAGTTACTTAGGTCATCGAATGAAAAGAAAATCAGTCTCAACAGTAAACGACATTATAAAGTGAGAGTGATTTTCTTCATGGTCCGATCTTATGCAATACTCATTGCATAGGACGCCCCCACTCACATGACTCTACATGTATAATTTTAGTGATCGCATTGTTTATATCATATACAAAAGTGGGCCGCATCCATAAAGTTCTCAGGACAAGGTACTCAGCCTTATCCTTATACTATAGATCATATTGACTATATACTTGAACTTGATCAACTCTTATGTCTCTACATATAGTTCAAGTAATCATACTATAGACAGAGTGTTCTTAGTTTATTGGATTTAGATTAATGATCGTAAAGTTCACTTTATTTAATAACAACCTTTACTGAATAAACAACAATAATAACGTTATTGAAAATAAAATATGCTTTTGTTTACAAACTATGAGTTTTAGGACATAAAACCCAACAAACTCCCACTTGGACTAAAACTCTAGTGAGTTTTATAACGTTGAGTAGAGAGAAAGACATAAATACAAAAAACTAGGGCATCACATACTCATGCCTTTTCTCCCACTTGCCCTAGATTACCTAACTCGTAATCCTAGACTCACTAGGTGCGCTTCATACACTTTAGCCGTGAGGGGCTTTGTAAATGGATCAGCAATGTTGTGCTCTGAAGCTATCTGTGTGACGATCACATCTCCTCGTTATACAATCTCTCTTATGAGATGATATTTGGGCTCAATATGTTTTCCTCGCTTATGGCTTCTTGGTTCTTTTGAATTTGCAAACCCTTTGCTCGTGATCCTGTTCAATGAACCCCTCTGGTTGAGCCATATAGATACTTTCTTCAAGATTTTCGTTTAGAAAGGATGTCTTAACATCCATTTTCCAAATTTCATAATCATAAAATGTGGCAATAGACAAGAGTATTCTAATCGATTTAAGCATAGCAACAGGAGAGAAGGTTTCTTCATAGTCCACCCCCTCTCTTTGGGTATAACCCTTTGCTACTAGTCGAGCTTTAAAGGTCTGTACCTTATCGATTTGGTCTCGTTTCCTCTTATAGATCCACTTGCAACCAATAGGTTTTACCCTATCTGGTTGATATACAAGTTCCCAGATTGAATTGAAGTACATTGACTCTATTTCAAGATTCATGGCTTTAATCCACTGATCTCTATCTTCATCATTCATGGCTTGTTCATAGATCAATGGATCCTCAATGCCATCATCAGGTATGATGACTTGAGTTTCTGCCAAACCCAAGTAACGATCGGGTTGAGTTATAACCCTCCCACTACGTCGAGGCATTCTCAACTCTTGAGAAGGATGTGATTGACCAGAAGTGTCAGCTCCATCAACAACTCTTATTGAAGGACCAGCTTGATCAACAACTCTTGTTGTTGTATCAGTAGCTTCTTTAGAAATCTCACTTAATACTTGTTCGCTACGAGGTTGATGATTTCTTACGTGATCTTCCTCTAAGAATGTAGCGTTTGTTGATACAAACACTCTATTTTCTTGAGGGTCATAAAACAAACCATCTTTCGTCTCTTTGGGGTATCCTATGAATAGACATAATTTTGAACGACGTCCTAATTTCTTGGAATTTTGCACCAATACATGTGCATCCCCAAATTCTGAAGTGACGTAAACTACCTTTACGCCATTTTCATAACTCATAAGGTGTTTCTGAAACACTCTTAGTAGGAATCATGTTCAAAATGCATGTAGCAGTCTCCACTACATATCCCCAAAACGGATCGGGTAATTGAGCGAAACTCATCATAGATCGAACCATGTCTAACAAAGTTCTATTTCTCCTTTCTGATACACCATTTTGTTGAGGCATACCAGGGGCTGAGAGTTGTGACCTTATTCCATGTTCTATCATATAGTCCTAAAATCTTAAGTCCATGTACTCTCCTCCTCGATCTGATCGAAGTGTTTTAATAATTTTACCTAATAGATTCTCAACCTCAGTCTTATACTCTCTGAATTTTTCAAGAGCTTCGAGCTTGTGACGTATTAGATAAAGATAGTCATACCTTGAATAATCCTCAATAAATCTAATGAAATATTCATACCCTCCTCGTGCTTTGACATTCATTGGACCACAGAGATCTGTATGCACGAGTTCTAAGGTTTCTTTGGCTATATAACCTTTTTCGAAAAACGATCGTTTAGTCATTTTACCCTCAAGACAAGACTCACATGGAGGTAAATAGTTGTCTTCTAACTTATTTGGAAGTCCATTTTTATCCAATCTATCAAACCTATTGAGATTAATGTGGCCTAGTCTTAAGTGCCAAAGATAGGTATTAGGAGAAATCTTTTGTCATTTATTTTGAGTTTTAGCTTTTTTAAACATCTCGGTATTTAAAATGGCTTTTATTTCGCTCGATTTTAACATATATAAGTTGTTTTCTAATTTTGCAGAACAAATATGAATACCTCTTTTGCAAATGAACAAGAGATAGATATTAGATTTCTTTTCATTTCAGGAACAAAAAGTACATTATCTAATATAATGAATCTATCTCCAAAAAACAACTTTAAATTTCATACTGATCTTGCTGAGACAGCTTTTCCTGTTCCAACCTTGAGTGTTATCTCACCGTCCGCAAGCATTCTCCAGAAGCTAGTTTCCTGGTAAAAAGAACAAATATGATTAGTCGCTCTTGAATCTAGTATCCAAGTTGAGTTTTCATACTCTACTGAACATATTTCTACAACGAGTAAATCATATTTACCTTGTTGTGTCTTTTCGGCTTTATTCTCTGCAATGTATTTTGGGCAGTTTCTCTTCCAGTGCCCGTTTTTGTTGCAATGAAAACATTTTTCTTTATCTGCTTTTTGAACCTTGTGTTTGCGGTTAGTAGGAATCTTATTTTTCCCTTTACCCTTCTTCTTCATCAAAAACACTTTTAGAAGTTGAAGGTCCAGGCTTAATTTCTTAGTATGATCCACGTAGTAATTTTTTGGAGATAGCAACATTTGCTTCTCCTGTTTGTCCCTTGTTCGTTAAGAGGGATTGATAAGTCTGCTCATTGAGAAGAGCAGTCAAATTATATTCTATTTTTTTCATTACCACATTTGTGCAGAACTGACTTGATTCTTCTGATCAATGACAACTTCATTTTCTTCTGTCACATTGAAATTGACCATCATGTCTAGGACATGTTCTCTAACTGAGGTCGCTTCTTACATACGACAGGTCTTAATGTATTTTATGGCTTCATGTCTAAGGGAGAAGGACGGTTGTCCAAACATCCCTTTTAGAGATTCCATAACTCTTGGTAATTCTTCGGAAGTGTGACCTGCCATTTTCAGAACTCAGAGATCGGTCCCAACAATGCTATCGAACGAAAAAGCCAAAGTTGGGAACGGACCTAAGAAATCCTATCCATTTCTAGAGTTTGTGTTGTTTCAACTCCCATGTTACAACCCTCCAAATGGGTAGTAGCTTTTGGGCAACATGTAGGTGGAACATGGGAATCTCACGGTGCAACCTAGTGGTGGAGACCATAGGAGGTGTTGATATACTTCCTTCTCCCACTTACTATAAATACTTTCTCTATTCACCTTGTTATTGACTCATGCAAATACCTTCCGAATGGAGGACGCTCCCAGGGCGACACAAGGCCGAGCATGAATCTCGCGGTGTGAATTTTTCAGAGAGCGTAAAAGGAAAACGATGTATCTCATATATCTTTTTCCTCCCACTAAGTATTTTAGACGGTTGGGTATACCTATTACTTCGTTATATTTCGACTAATTAAATATAGCTTAAGTCTAAGTTATTTTTCTAAAACTTATATCACTTAAGCATGCTCATAAAACTGGGCTAACTAAGCTCAAGTACTGGTCCGATCTCCAGGTAGTAGGTGTTTTGTAAACCGTCAACGTAAGTACCTCCAGCCTTAGACAAGATCGTGCCAAGTGAGAGTGTTTGTATATATGAAGAGAGTGTTTGTGAGAGGTTTTTCTCATGGTTTTTCACCAAGAAGTTTTACCTAGGTCATCTGTCATGCAAATTTGAGATCACCAAATTTTGACACTAAAAATTCCACTCAAATATTTGGGATAACGTGGCAAGCATGCATACTTGAGTTAACCAAATTTATTGGATTTAGATTAATGATCGTAAAGTTCACTTTATTCAATAACAATCTTTAATAAATAAACAACAATAATAACTTTATTGAAAATAAAATATGTTTTTGTTTACACACTATGAATTTTCCTAGTCCAAGGCTCTAGCTTGATTAGAGTTCTCATTGTGACTCTTAAGACAAACAAAGCTTCCAATTTGACGGCGTTCAATTATGCTTCATATTGAACCTACCAAACATGAAACTAAAACTATGTTCAATTTAACTCCATTTTATTGTCATCTTGAATGACGTGCAGGATATATTCTTGGTTTACCTTGATATTTCATATTAGTTAAGTTTTTTGCAAAATCACAATTTGACAATAACAAAGATGAACTTGAGTTTGTTTATTATTTTAAAGAAAATCTCTTTCTCCATCTTATTCCTAATAACTCTTCAACTAAATTCATATTATGCTAAGAAACAAATTTTTTACTCGCAAGAAGTAAAATATGCAACTTTAACTAAAATTTCATCCAAACAAATTTTATTGTCATACAACATAGATGACAATTATAGCCTTCAAACAAAAACTAGAGTAGTTATGGTGAATGAGATAGAAACTCTAGTGTTCATCCATAATATACAACCACTACCTAAATTATGACCTATAAATTTGAAAACATAAGTTGTAGTTGAAAATTACATAAAACAATCCCCTAAATCCAAGAACTCGTGTCCAATTAGTCAATCCTAAAGATAGCAACTAACATAGAGTAATTGAAGCTCCACATGAAGTAATTTAAAGTTCCAGTTACTTAACTAAATTTGATCTCGTCTTTAATAAAACATGAGTTGCACTTAAGTTCATGAAATATTTGACTCCAACTCTTAGTACTATTAATGCAATTATATTTCATATGAGTTTGTCATAAATCAAACTATGTTACATTCAATACTACTTCATTTTCTTGTCATAGGAAGCAAAATATAAGAATTAAATCAAACAAACTGATGAACTGACCATCATTTTCTTGTCATAGGAAGCAAAGTATGATTCATTTGTTGGGTTGTAGTTTATTTGAACACTTGCATACTAGACCATCAACTTTTTGTTTTATAGTCCAACAACCGCTCAAGAAAATAGATTTCAAACTTGAGAGAAAAAAATATACTGAGAAGGAGTTAAAAATGTTGCAATTTTTTAGAAAGGGCATTTGGTCTAGTGGTATGATTCTCGCATAGGGTGCGAGAGGTCCCGAGCCTCAAAGAAAACAATTCAACACCCTAGTGTATATTCTTCCATCTTAATCTTCAGAAACCAAAAACTATAATGATGATACTCTTTTTTAATATCATTTTATCTTTTCCACTTTCAATAGGTATGCATACCCAAATCCTAACTTTCGATATTTACTTTACTTGTGTATTCCACGATATGTGTCTCAAATGGAACTATCAAACTAAAACTTACATTATTTTCTTCTCAATACAAATACAGTAATTGTCGCAAACCCTATGTAAATAATTTAACAGCGGTCTAGATCTAAAAGATATAATAATAATGATTATTTCTCATGGATTTCATAACAAAGAAAATAAATGAAATAATGATGATATATTCCATAAAAAAACTTAATATATAGCCCATACTAAGGGCATTTGGTCGGTATGATTCTTGCTTTGGGTGCAAGAGGTCTCGAATTCAATTCTCGGAATGCCCCTCCAAAAGAAAAAAAGCACTAAAATAATTAATTATCAAGTTTATGAAAAAGAAATTGTTATTCTTTTGTCTTTTAAAATCCATACTAAGGGCATTTGGTCTAGTGGTATGATTCCTTCTTTGGGTGCAAGAGGTCTCGAGTTTGATTCTCTAAATGCCCCTCCAAGAGAAAAAAAGTACTAAAAATAATTATTCGTTTAGGTGTGACTTATTAATCATCAGGCAGGTTCATGAAAAAGAAATTCTGAGATTATAGCCTCTCCACCGGTTCCGAAGACTCCTTCGGCATCAATGTGCTCCAGTGAAAGAGATCAGACTCTTTCCTGAACCAGAACCGGGCACAAAACGCCGAGGTAAAAAGTCGAAAGCGAGCTCTTTTCGCGTATACGCAATCTCGAAGCCCAATTACCTCACGGACTGTCTCCTCAACCCTTGTGAGTATGAGTGCTTGGTAAGAGAGAATGTCGAATGAGAAAGACATTCAATTACGACAACATTCGCAACTACCAAAGTGCACTAAACCTAATAGAGATCTTCGACCTAACGATAATTGTCATTTTTTGTCTTTTAAAATCTCCTACCTTATCAATCATCAGGCAGGTTTATGAAAAAGAAATTCCGAGATCATAGCCTCTCCACCGGTTCCGAAGACTCCTTCGGCATCAATGTGCTCCAGTGAAAGAGATCAGACCCTTTCCTGAACGAGAACCGGGCACAAAACGTCGAGGTAGAAAGTCGAAAGCGAGCTCTTTTCGCGTATACGCAATCTCGAAGCCCAATTACCTCACGGGCTGTCTCCTCAACCCTTGCGAGTATGAGTGCTTAGTAAGAGAGAATGTCGAATGAGAAAGACATTCGGTTACGGCAACATTCGCAACTACCAAAGTGCATTAAACATAGTAGAGATCTTCGACCTAACGATAATGAAACTTCAAGCCCATTTAATCAATCCGTTGTGTATCTTATTGTTGACCGAACCAGTTAAACGCCAGGCCCAAATTCTCTATCAGTCACCCGGAGACGAAAGTAAGATCAGATCTGAAGTTTACGAATCGAAGAGACAATGGATCTGAGTCATACACGCTTTCAGTTTCAAAAGCTTCGCTTTGCTACGGTACTTTATTCAGAATGTACAACAATATAGTCATCTCTTAGCCGTGTATAGAGAATTCCTTGATCATTTCCTTGGTGGATAACACAAATGAAATTGATTCCCTGACCGCCCATCTTATGAGTCTTGTCTTGTTGGTTTGTTGTACTATTCTATACCTCTCTCGATTGATCGAAAGACGTTCGACAGATGGGAGGGCCTATCGTGAGGGAACTTTCCTTTTCATGGTAGGCAAATTTAAAGAGGGAGATGCGTATGTCCACGGTGATCAAGGTAGAGTGACTCCTACTTTAAAAGAGGTTGGTTTTATCGAAACTGTTAAATCCGCTTTCATTAAAGAAAAAATAGAAGCCCTTGGTTTGGCGGATGTCAATTCGTATGGCAATGTGGACTCGACTCAGGATGAGGATTCTGCTTTTCATACTGCTGCTATGAGCTGAAAGAGCTGGTAAACTATCTCACTAAACGAAAAGAAAAAGCACATACGGGTTGACCTTGTTACAAGTGGCGGGGGCTAGCTAAAGAAGGTCAGTCGAACTAGGTTAGGACCCTTGATCTGGTTCAGCTAGGTTCTTCCATGTGAAAATGTATGTGTATCCGTATCTTCTGTTTGTTTATACGTTTGGAGAAACCTGCTAAGCCCGCCTTTCTTATCTAGTGTGATTCAATCTTTCAGCTCAAACTTTCCTCTCGTCCAACGGAAAAGGTAGGAGTACGACTACCTTTTCCTTTTCTTGCCCGAGCCAAGGGATCATTTAGTTTCTACCAAAAAGTTCGTTATCTATTAGTTTCCGTAATCGAATGTATTTCTCATTTCATGTTAGATCCTCCAAGAGCTTCCTAGTCTGTAGTAGACAAAACCTTGGACTTCTATTGGACTTATAGCATTGCCTGGTGAGCTCGCCATTAAGGGTTGGCCTTACAGGAGATCGAGCAGCCTTTCTTTCCTTGCTTGGTATGCTTTCCCGCTTATCGTGAAACTAGCCAACTAGCCAAACAGAGAGGGAGAGGGATCATGTCAATCAATTTTTATGTGCATTTTGTCCGTCCTGTACTTGCCTGCTTAGCTTTCTTAGCCAACATCTCCGGTTTCTCCCGAACCAAGAGGTTCGCTTATCCATACCCAACAGTCACACTTTCAGCTGAAGGACTTATTTTTTTTCATAAAGTCGGTTCATAGATCAAGAAAGAATGAAGCTGCTTACAGGGACGGTTACGCGATACGTCTTTTCATGCTCGCCTTTTCTTTAACCCTGCTATCAACCGAGCCATTCTCGTTTGTTGCTTTAAGGGGTCTCCCCATTGTAGATTACTAGGATTGGTTCTCGCATCCCTGTGCCAAAAAGTATGGGCAAGTTTGGTTTGAGCGTTCATCGATTGGGTGGATCTATATGCTCCGGAGGGGTGAGACGAGGTGTAGCGCATCTGTTTTGGGTATGTTGTCCGCTAAAGGTTTTAGGAAATGGGTACAAATTTTCTACATAGATCATCTGTGGTCACAATCCTTTTAAGGAAGATGCTCCCAAATAATCGGTGAACAATAGCCTTTAAAAAAGTTTCAGAGAGCAAGAAGAGATAGAACAGAGAATAGGAGTGAGTCGTGCAAGGAAGAAGGAACTATTAGGTTTAATTTGGGTTCGTTTGAACTAAAACACGAACCAAAATTTTTCAAACGAACCCAAATTTAAGACTCTCTAGCCCAAAGTCCATATGTGGTAAAAAAAAAAAAAAAAACCTTTCGTGGCCCAACCCTTATTCACAGTCTACATCCAACAATTTCTTTTTCAACCTACACATATGCTCCATGCCGCACTCACGTAACTAGTCAGAAGATGCGGCCCACAATTGAAAGAAAGACAAGTGTCACAATCGCACTCTTGCAGTTGTGAGACAATAATTATATGACATTTGTTCTAATCTAGTGAACAAGTCAACCATGCAAAATTCAGACTGAACGAACAATAGCAGTGTATGCTTAAACCACGTTTAGAAGAAATATTATAGAAAACGTGAGCGAGGAAAGACGTTAAAAACAATTTCAAATAGAGCAATGTTATAAGCTAAAAGTGAATAAACAACAACTGGTCACGTTCTCCTATAGTACATTTTGGGACATTTTAGTTCTGATGGGTGTAGATATGATTTTGAGAACTAATCATTTTAATTCTGACACCGTAGGATTAAAGAGAAGACGACATCGGGCCTATTGAAGGTGTTGTCAAATATGTACGAAAATACGTCAGCTATGAATAAGGTGTATTTGATGCAGAGGTTGTTCAATCTACAAATGTCGATATGTTGCAAATCATATAAATTAGTTCAACATGATTGTAAGTCAATTGAGTTGGGTGGAAATTATGTTAAAAAATGAAATTAAAGCATTGATTTTTGTGTAATCTTTACTCGAGTCGTGGTATACTGTTGTTGCTGCAATCAACAGTTCACGAGGATCTAATAAATTGAAATTTAATGAAATTCAAGATGTCAGCAAAAGCCCAAAAGAGAAATTGGAGATTCATCAGACAATGCTCTCATTGTTGATCGAAGGGGAAGAAGTAAATCAAAGAGCCCAAACAAACATGGGCGATCAAAATTAAGAAACCGTGAAAAATCTCCAAACAAACAAAACGAAAAGAGTTGAAATTGTGGAGAAAAATAACACTTAGACAGATTGTACAAAATTGAAGAAAAGAAAAATCACAAATTTGAAGACAACAATAATTCCATATGTTCAGCAGAAGATACTGAGAATACTTTAATCCTTAGCGTGAATAGCCCAATTGAATTTTGGATTTTAGATTCAGTTGCATAGTTTCATTCGTCTCAAAGTAAGGAATTTTTTCAAAATTTCAAATAAGGAAATGTTAGAAAGGTGTATATTGCCGACAACAAAGTGTTGGAGATTGAAGGGAAGAGAGATGTCTACGTATAAACTCTAACAGGAAATGAGTTAGTGGACATTATAGAATGTCATAAATATTTCTGATCTCAAGAAGAATCTGATCTCTATTGGTCAGGTTGGATAGCACAGGTTATGCAGCCGAGTTTGGAAAGAGTTTGGGAAAGATTGTGAAGGGTGTCATGGTGGTAGCATGACCTAAAATATGGAACCCTATACACCAACTAGAGTGTATAAACAAGGTTGTTGTTGCTAAGAGTGTTTCCAATTCAAGTAACAGCAACAACAACCAAGTTTTTAAACCCTACCGTAGTGTCAATAGACTTGCACATATGAGCATCAAAGAAATGAAGATGATGGGTGCAAATGGAGTTTTAGAAGGGCTAAAATCTATTGATATGGGTGTTTGTGAGAGCTGCGTTATGGAAAAATATAAACGAGTTAGCTTCACAAAATCTGCTAGAGAACCAAAGAAAGTGCGATTGGAAATGGTCCATACAGACGTTTGGGGACCATCTCCAATTTCTTCATTTCTAGTACCAAAATTTCATGGATTAGATGTCTAGCACTGTGCAACAAAAACTCTCTGTTTTCCTAAGGCTAGTAATATATCTCATGATCACTCTTTTCCTCCTCACCATATCTAGACACTATAACGTCCAAAGACATTTTATAACTACCACGAAAATCAAAACATACAATAAATTTATACAAGTTTTACAACATATCATATACTACAAAATAGGGTTAGACTGCTTACTTGGTCGCGGAGAGACGTGTCATTGAGCTGAGTCATAGAGATATATGACTCTTTATCCTAAGAAAAAAAATTATATAATTTAAAATTCGGCTGCTCTGATACCAATCAATCACAACCCAAATTTCAAGGGTTCAAAACACAAATAGAAACTAAAATTGAAAGTGAAAACAAATAAAAACAAATAAAAAAAAAAGTAAATTAATATAAAATAATGTTGTAAAATTAAAATGAGATTGAGAAAACAACACCACATTAAATATAAAATTAAATTAAATTATAAGACGGTGTTGTTCAAATTTACCCAAACAAAAAAAAAAGTATTTGGGATAGAATTACAAAAAAAAAAAAAAAATACAAAAAAACTCAAACACAAAGACAGACTAACGCTGCATAACAACCCCATCTGTGAGTGCACAACCTTTGAAGGCTCCCTCATATGAACCCATCCAAAATAATCACGCCGGTGACCGCATCTCTTGACTTTAAACTGCTAGTCTAAACATGGTTTCGTCACCAAAGCTTTAGAGTTTAATCTATCTTTACAAAAATATTTTTCTCTTAATTTATAAATAGTCATCAAAAGTAATAATTAGGTACAAATTTGGTCTAGAACTCAAAACTTTCAAATCTTGCTGTTCTTTAACCAGATTCAAATCCAGTTTCTTGAACTCCTTGTACCTTAAATAAAGTTGGTATCCTCTAATAAAATAGGAATTTCTCTTAAGATCATTAAATTCTTAAAGACTCTAGGCTCAATATCATTAATACAATTATGCTTTATCTTAAACACGCCAAACATGAAACTAAAGTGCGTTCAATTTAACTCCATTTTATTGTCATCTTGAATGATGTTTAGGGTATATGATTGATTTACCTTAAAGCTCTTGTGACATGACAGTTCATATTAGTTAAACTTTCTGCAAAATCACAAGTTAAAAAACAACAACGATGAACCTAGGTCTATTAGTCATTTCAAAGACAATTTCTTTCTCCATCTTATCGATAATATTAGTTCAACTAAATCCATATTATGCAAAGAAACAAGTTTATGACTCATAAAAACAGCTACCTAAATTATGTCCTAAAAATTTGAAAACATAAGTTGTAGTTGATAATTACACAAAAATTTCCCTAAATTCATGAATTCGTGTCCAATTAGTTAATCCGAAAGATGGTAACTAGCATATAGTAATTGAAACTCCACATGAAATAATTTAAAGTTCCCCAAAGTTTATCTCATCTTTAATGAAGCATGAATTGCATTGAAGTTCATGAAATGCTTATAGACTCCTACTCTGTACTATTAATGCAATTATGTTTCATTGAGTTTGTCATAAATGAAACTAAGGTGCATTCAATACAACTTTATTTTCTTGTCATACGAGACCAAATGGAAAAATTAAATCAAACAAACGGATGAATTGAAACGAATTAATCCAACCCAAATTGATTTAGTTTGTTTTTTTTTGTTCGGTTGTTGGTTTATTTGATAACCCTTTTATATTATAACAATTCCCTCCAACTAAGAGAAAATATATTTGAGTAAAAGCTAAAAATATTGGATGTTCAAGAAAAGGCATTTGGTTTAGTGGTGTGATTCTTCATATTTGACATCAACCTAACTTCATATTCGACATTTTATACTTACCATCATGCTCTTAATACTCATAGTCTTTCTTAACATATCATCCCTAGGCTTTATTCTCCAAGACACGTTATTTTATACTTACCATCACTTTCTTAGTACTCATAGTCTTTCTTAACATCCCATCCCAAGGCTTTATTCTCCAAGACACATCATTTTATACTTACCATCATGCTCTTAATACTCATAGTCTTTCTTAACATCCCATCCCAAGGCTTTATTCTCCCAGACACATTCTACATCTAAGGACTTCACGTGTTTCCTGCAATACGACAAAATACAACCTTAATACCTAGGCCTAAGGCTTCATACATATATTTCAAGTGGTAAAACAAGGGCATTTGGTCTAGTGGTATGATTCTTGCTTTGAGTGTGAGAGGTCTCGAGTTTGATTCTCAAAATGCCCCTTCAAGAGATTGTAGTACGAATTGTGGGGATGTAGCTCAGATAGTAGAGCACTCACTTCTGATGTGGAAAGTTACGAGGTTGATACCTTGCATCTCCAAAATGAATCAATCACTAAATATATTATTTCTTTTCAATTTTTTCTTATTTACGACATAATGAGCCCGGATAGTTTTTCATGTCAATATTTTGAAAATTACTTCTTTTCAATTTTTTCTTATTCATGACATGTTGAGTACCGATGTTTCTTCATTTTCACTATTATTGATGATGGAAAATTTAGGGTTTTGTGATGCAAGAATTGTAGGGATGTAGCTTCGCTTAGCATGCGAGAGGTACGGGGATCGATACCTCGCATCTCCAAAAGAAACTATTTTATTATTAATATTTTATTTCTATTCAATATTTCCTTATTTATGACATAATATGCAGATATACTTTTTCATTTTCACAATTATTGATGAAGGGACATTTAGGGTGTTCATTTCCCACGTGGAAAGTATGGGGATCATTACCTTGCATCTTCAATTGAATTGATTAATAAATATATTATTTCTTTTCAATTTTTTCTTATCTTTTCAATTTTTTCTTATTTAGGACATAATGAGCTGGGATAGTTTTTCATTTTCACTATTACAGATGACGAGATGCTTAGGACTTTATGATATAAGAATTGTGGGGATATAGCTTAGATGGTAGAGCACTTGATTTGCATGCAAGAGATATGGGGATCGTTCTATGATGTAATATTTTATTTCTATTCAATTTTTTCTTATTTATGACATAATGAGTAGCGATATTTTTTCATTTTCACTATTATTCACGACGAATCATTTATGTTTTTGTGACGTAAAAATTGTGAAGATGTAGCTTAGACGGTAGAGCGCTCGCTTTGCATGCGAGTTGTACGGAGATTGATAACCTGCATCTCCAAAAAAAAGTATTTAATTTGTTATAATATTTTTTCATTTTCACAATTATCGATGCCCCGCATCACCAAAACAAACTATTTGTTATTAATATTTTGATATTTTTTTATTTTCACTATTATTGATGATGGGACATTTAGGGTTTTAGGATGTCAAAATCATGGGTATGTAGCTTAGATGGTAGAGCGCTCGCTTTGCATGTGAGAGGTACGGGGATTGATACCCTCCTTATTCATGACCTTGTTGTGTAGCAATATTTCTTCATTTTCAATATTATTGATGACGAAAAATTTAGGGTTTTGTGATGCAAAAATTGTGGGGATCGATACCACCCCGCATCTCCAAATACTTCTATAAAGAGAACTTCTTCACTTCTTCACAATTGCAATATCTGACCAATGAATATAATGGTCATTTATAGCTTCTATCACAATAATATAAAATTATGAGACTGAAAAGACCGTAGCCTATATGAGACTGAAATGACCAAAGACCGTTCACCACACGCTTGTAAAATAAATTATATCTACCACCTCTGAAATTTTTCATGGCAAACCTTCCAACAGCTTGCACTTCTTCATTGTTGACACCCTTAATTGGAACTAGATTTTAAGGCAAATCTTCTCCACAACTCACTTTGGAACACTTTTATAAATAGTTTCAACAAACTTACTTTGCTCGTGAATACTTTGGAGTTCGATATTTATAGTTGTGGAGAACGCTATTTAAATTGATGTGATCGAATCTTACAACACAGTCTAATTGAGCCTCCCTCTTTTAGGAGATAGCTTCGAATCAAATTCTTTAGTTTGGACAATGATTGCATTGTTTTAGTCAAACAATCGAGACTAGTGTATTACCAAAAGTATAAATATTTTGTACGTGTATTTTCTTACATGTTAACAATTGTATACAAATAATAACTAAATTTATGAGTAGAAATTTGGATGGAGTTTTATTAAATAGGTAATCTTTAATTATATCTAAAAATATATAAGGTTTTTTTTTTTTTATATACATTTACTAGAACAAAACAATGATTCAAGAAGATGTCATTCATGTCATGTTTTAATTTTTATTATTTCTTATTTCTCAAAGATTAAAAAAAAAAAAAAAGTTAATCCTCTCTCGCATATGGTTCGTTATTTGATTATTTTCTCTTGAGTGAATTTTAAGTGAAACACATTCTCTACCCAAGTAATTGCAAGATGCAAGCTTCACACTAAGAGGAATCAAAGTCTCAAGTATCAACGTCCTCAAGTGTCAATTTTTATTCTCCATCTCAACATAAATTAAAATTATTTTCGTGAAAACATCTATTTATAAAAGCAAAATATCTCAGAGTCACAAAAATAAAAATGAGATATAGATACGAGACATAAATATGATAGCAAATAGATATGGTAACATGTCATTTGTAAAAAACTAGGACACCGATGTGATAACGATACATTAATTAAAAAGAATTATTTCAAAAAATTTATCAATTTTATATTAGAAATAAATTCATATAAATAAGTTTATATGTTTGTATACTTAAAAAAAAGCTTAAGGTACGTTTCACTCTCAAAATATATTCAAACTCAAGGGTATGATACGAAATGCTGGATTATAAATTTGTAATGCATCCAATGCTGGATTATAAATTTGTAATGCATCCATTATATTAACAAGTGTTCAGTACATGCCCAACACGTGTCAGATTAGTGAAACTAAGTTATTCTCATGCTTTCTTTACACCTATTG